>NW_020695417.1:0-2575 GCF_002925995.2 Terrapene triunguis
ACTTCAATGAAGCTAGGCCAATTTACATCAACTGAGGATCTGGCTCTCTATCTCTTTGACAGAGGTACTTTTGATCCTCATGCTGGTACACAGAACAGTGCTAATGCTCAGAAATGCTGAGCCGACTCCCAGACAGCTGTTTTAACAATTCAAAGAGCATTGTGCTTTTAAAAGAGCACTGTCAAGCTGAAAGCAAAATATTAATCTTGACCCATTTTAAGTCTCTATCTGAAACATCCCACACATTTTAAAAATAATAGTAATCCCCATTTATCTTCCGTAGAAATAAAGAGATTTAATCCCCTTTTAAGTGAAAATTTTATCTGAGCCTTCCTACTGAGCTGCTATAGATGTCTTCATAATATATCATTTTTCACTTTCAAAATTCTTGACAAACATTAACAAACTAACCCTCATTTCATTCCCCAAAGGTAGAGTAGCATCATAGAATCATAGAACTGGAAGGGACCTCGAGAGGTCATCTAGTCCAGTCCCCTGCACTCAAGGCAGGACTAAGGGTATGTCTACACTACGAGGGTAGTTCGATTTTACTTAAATCGAATATGTGTAATCGATATTGCAAAGTCGAACATGTGTGTCCACACTAAGGACAGTAATTCGACTTTGTGAGTCCACACTAACGGGGAAAGCGTCGACATTGGAAGCGGTGCACTGTGGGCAGCTATCCCACAGTTCCCGCAGTCCCCGCTGCCCATCGGAATTCTGGGTCGAGCCGCCAATGCCTTCTGGGTAAAAAAAATGTGTCGTCATCCGTCCGTCACAAACGCCCTCCCTCCCTCCATGAAAGCGCCGGCGGGAAATCAGTTCGCGCACTTTTCTGGTCAGTGAGAGCGCGGACGCCACAGCACTGCGATCATGGATCACGCCGCGACCATCGCTGCACTTCTGGCCGTTCTCAACACCTCGCAGCTTATCATACACCTTTCCCTGAGGCAGATGAAGAGTAATCAGGCGAGGAGGCTACGACACCGCCGTGATGGCCTGAAGTCGGAGAGTAGCACAGAGCTGTCAGAAACCACGAGCCCCAGCGCCCAGGACATCATGGTGGCAATGGGTCATGTGGATATCGTGGAACGGCGATTCTGGGCCCGGGAAACAAGCACGGACTGGTGGGACCGTATAGTGCTTCAGGTCTGGGATGAATCCCAGTGGCTGCAAAACTTTCGCATGCAGAAGGGGACTTTCCTCGAACTTTGTGAGTTGCTGTCCCCTGCCCTGAAGCGCAAGGACACCCGCATGCGAGCAGCCCTGACTGTCCAGAAGCGAGTGGCCATAGCCCTCTGGAAGCTTGCAACGCCGGACAGCTACCGGTCAGTCGCGAACCACTTTGGTGTGGGCAAATCTACCGTGGGGGTTGTTGTGATGCAAGTAGCCAACGCAATCGTGAAGGTACTGCTCCCAAAGGTAGTGACCCTGGGAAACGCGCAGGTCATCATAGATGGCTTTGCCGCGATGGGATTCCCAAATTGCGGTGGGGCTATCGATGGGACTCACATCCCTATCCTGGGACCGGACCACCAGGCCAGCCAGTACATCAATAGAAAGGGCTACTTTTCAATGGTGCTGCAAGCACTGGTGGACCATCGGGGACGGTTTACAAACATCTACGTCGGATGGCCGGGCAAGGTTCATGACGCTCGCGTGTTCAGGAACTCTAGTCTGTTTAGACGGCTGCAGGAAGGTATTTACTTCCCAGACCACAAAATAACTCTTGGAGATGTGGAGATGCCTACAGTCATCCTCGGGGACCCAGCCTACCCGCTAATGCCCTGGCTCATGAAGCCCTATACTGGTGCCCTGGACACAGAAAAAGAACTGTTCAACTACCGGCTGAGCAAGTGCAGAATGGTGGTGGAGTGTGCTTTTGGCCGTCTCAAAGGGAGATGGAGAAGCTTACTCACTCGCTGTGATCTCAGTGAAACCAATATCCCCATCGTTATTGCAGCTTGCTGTGTGCTCCACAATCTGTGTGAGAGCAAGGGGGAGACCTTTATGGCGGGGTGGGAGGTTGAGGCTAATAGCCTGGCTGCTGATTACGCCCAGCCAGACAGCCGGGCGATTAGAAGATCCCAGCGGGACGCCCTGTGCATCCGGGAGGCTTTGAAAGCTAGGTTCCTGAGTGAGCAGGGCAACCAGTGACTTTTCAGTTTGTGGACAGAAAAGCTGAACCTGCCCCCGTTTCTTTACCCAGTTCATTTTCACTATCCTCTCCAGTTACATACCCCCTTCACCCCCTTCCCCTTCCCAAAAAATAAAATCATTTCTATTTTGTTAATTAACACCGTTGTCTGTATTGCTTTTTTCGCGGGAATATTTTAAACCGGGGACGCAGACTGTGGCGGGGGGCGGGTTTAGTGTTCTGATGCAAATGATGCTTCTAAACTCCCGGAATGACAGGCTCCGCACTGGTGCACTGGTTATTTCAATGGAGCCTGCCAGCACTCCTGGGGGGGACTGCGTGTATGTGTCGGCTATGTGACTTTCTGGCAGGGGGGGTAGGGTTACATATCCCCTGCTGCGTGGATCTGTGAGCCAGGATAAGGACCGCTGCATA
>NW_020695417.1:2675-5578 GCF_002925995.2 Terrapene triunguis
CCCCCCCCCCCCCAGAACAATAAAAACACCTCCCAGACTGACCAGGGTAACCAGTGACTGCACTGTGTATGTGTCCTGATGCTGGACCTGACACCGCCTCTGTACCCTGCTAAAGGTCACTGTCCTGTCCAATTACCAAGCCCCTTGCCCCCCTCCAGACAGACTCTCCCTCAAAAGAACCTGACTGAAACAGTAATGAACAGAAACAAACAATTTATTGTTTGTGGCCTCCCTGGCCACACAATAGCAGATGTAAAGGTAGCCATCTTACAGCAAAAAAACTTCAGGACCAGACTCCAAAGAGAAACTGCTGAGCTCCAGTTCATTTGCAAATTTGACACCATCAGATCAGGATTAAACAAAGACTGTGAATGGCTATCCAACTACAGAAGCAGTTTCTCCTCCCTTGGTGTTCACACCTCAACTGCTAGCAGAGCACCTCACCCTCCCTGATTGAACTAACCTCGTTATCTCCACACTGATTTATACCTGCCTCTAGAGATTTCCGTTACTTGCATCTGAAGAAGTGAGGTTCTTACCCACGAAAGCTTATGCTCCCAATACTTCTGTTAGTCTCAAAGGTGCCACAGGACCCTCTGTTGCTTTAAACAATTTATTGCGAACCAGACATGAAACGTGGGTGGTGAAACTTCGACGGGGGCTTGTGTGAGGTGGGTAGGAAAGGACTCATGAAATTTTGGGGAATGTCAGCCTTCTAGTGCTAGAGCAGTCTGCAGGGGTTGACTGAAAGTTTTAACGGCCCTTGCCGCCCCTCCTTCTTTGGACTTTGGGTGAGGGTGGTGTGGGACTTGGTGGCGGGTGAGGGCGGTTACAGATAGACTGCAGCGGGGCTCTGTCCTCCTGCCTCCGGTCTTGCAGAACATCCACAAGGCGCCGGAGCGTGTCCGTTTGCTCCCTCATTAGTCCAAGCAGCTTTTCAGTAGCCTGTTGGTCCTCCTGACGCCACCTCTCCTCCCGTTCCATGACTGCTCGGTGCATTTGTGACAAGTTCTCCCTCCACTGTGTCTGCTGGGCTGCCTGGGCTCGGGAGCAGCCCATTAGTTCTGAGAACATGTCTTCACGCGTCTTCTTCTTCCTCCGCCTAATCTGCGCTAGCCTCTGGGAGTGTGCTGACAGGCTGGGTTGGGAGACAGTCGCAGATGTGTCTGTGTGAATTGTAAAAAGGGAGTGAATTCCTGAGACAGATAAATGAAATTGTACACAAATAACCTAGTCTTTCTCTGTGAACAAGACCATGCACTGCACCTCTCACATGCGCACTCAGGACAAGGTCGAATTTTCGGCCCTCGCCTTCAGTGCCTGTGGACTTGCGGTGGTCTTGGAGTGATCAGAGAACTGTGGCTGGAGACCCGAACTTCTGGAGCGGGCAATAATGGTAAGCCGTAGACTTGTGGCTGCTTAAAACTCCAGCAGTAGCACTGGCCTCCTTTCACATTGAAAGCAATGCCAGTCTCTGCTGCCAGCAATCAGGACAGCATCAACTCTGCCCCTGTCCCACCCCCTCGCGGCTGTCCCAGGGAAAGATCCCTGTATGCTGCCCCTCTCCCTCCACCGCGTGGCTGTAAAGCAGTCCCAATACTAACATTCCCCTCCCTAATTCAAAGCAGGGCGTCATGAGCGACATCACCCTCCTGAGGATCCCGGACACCCAGAAAGAACGCATGCTGCGGGAAAGCATGCAGAAACCGGGGCCGTATGCCGCCATGCTATGTCGGGCCATGATCCCCGAGTACTTGATTGTGGCGTGGCGGGGACATGTCTGCTACCACGGAGGGCCCAGTAAGATCGCCCTACCCCGGAACCTGATAAACAGGCTTGAGATCTACCTCCACGAGACCTACGAGGAGTTCTCCTACGAGGATTTCTCGTCAATCCCCGGCCACATTAACCGGATTTTCGACTAGGTGCACTGGGACTATGGAGTGGAGCGTCTTGGGCCTTGGAATCATGTAGTAACGGACATTGTGAAAATTTTTTAAAATACTTGGGACTAAATTGAGAAGAGCCTAAGACAGAGAAATCATGAAAACCCATTTGTTACCTTTGTAAATATTCCTGTTTTGTATTTTTTACTAGTTTACAGCACTTTTATAAACATACATTTTTAATAGTATAAATATTCCTGTTCTGTTTTAAATAAATGTTTACATGTTTACAGCACTTACTGCTTGATCCTTCCCCTGATTCTGTGTGCGGGGTAAGGGATGGGGACGGTTGGTACGGGATCTCGGCAAGGGTGATGAAGAGCTCCTGGCTGTCGGGGAAATCAGCGGTGCCAGCGCTGTCGACTGCCTCGTCCTCCTCATCTCCTTCTTCATCTTCCCCGTCCGCTAACATGTCCGACGAGGAACCGGCCGCGGACAATATCCCATCCTCGGAGTCCACGGTCAGGGGTGGGGTAGTGGTGGCGGCCGCACCCAGGATGGAATGCAGTGCCTCGTAGAAACGGGATGTGTGGGGCTGGGATCCGGAGCGTCCGTTAGCCTCTTTGGTTTTTTGGTAGCCTTGTCTCAGCTCCTTGATTTTCACGCGGCACTGCGTTGCATCCCGGCTGTAGCCTCTCTCTGCCATGGCTTTGGAGATCTTCTCGTAGATCTTAGCATTCCTTCTTTTGGAGCGCAGCTCTGAAAGCACGGACTCATCGCCCCACACTGCGATGAGATCCAAGACTTCCCGATCAGTCCATGCTGGTGCCCTCTTTCTATTAGATTGCACGGCCATCTCTGCTGGAGAGCTGTGCATCGTTGCCACTGCTGCTGAGCTCACCTCGATGTCCAAACAGGAGCTGAGATTCAAACTGCCCAGACAGGAAAATGAATTCAAATTTTCCCGGGGGTGTGGCTGGTCAGAGCATCCGAGCTCGGACTGCTGTCCAGAGCGTC
>NW_020695418.1:0-4925 GCF_002925995.2 Terrapene triunguis
GCTATACAAAGGGAGATCCAGGACATGCTACAGATGGGTATAATCCGCCCCTCTACCAGTGCATGGGCATCTCCAGTGGTTCTAGTTCCCAAACCAGATGGGGAAATACGCTTTTGCGTGGACTACCGTAAGCTAAATGCTGTAACTCGTCCTAACAAGTATCCAATGCCACGCACAGATGAGCTATTGGAAAAATTGGGACATGCCCAATTCATCTCTACTTTAGACTTAACCAAAGGGTACTGGCAAGTACCACTAGATGAACCCGCTAAGGAAAGGTCAGCCTTCGTCACCCAGGCAGGGGTGTACGAATTCAATGTACTCCCTTTCGGGTTGCGAAATGCACCCGCCACCTTCCAAAGACTTGTAGATGGTCTCCTAGCGGGATTGGGAGAATCTGCAGTCGCCTACCTCGATGATGTGGCCATTTTTTCTGATTCATGGACAGAGCACCTGGAGCACCTGGGAAAAGTCTTCGAGCGCATCCGACAGGCAGGACTAACTGTTAAGGCTAAAAAGTGTCAAATAGGCCAAAACAGAGTGACGTACCTGGGGCACGAGGTGGGTCAAGGAACTATAAATCCCCTACAGGCCAAGGTGGATGCTATCCAAAAGTGGCCGGTTCCAAAGTCAAAGAAACAGGTCCAATCCTTCTTAGGCTTGGCCGGATATTATAGGCGATTTGTACCACACTACAGCCAAATCGCCGCCTCGCTGACAAACTTAACCAGAAAGAAACAGCCAAATGCAGTTCAGTGGACTGATAAGTGTCAAAAGGCCTTTAACCAGCTTAAGGCAACACTCATGTCTGACCCTGTGCTAAGGGCCCCAGACTTTGACAAACCGTTCCTAGTAACCACAGATGCTTCCGAGCGAGGCGTGGGAGCAGTTTTAATGCAGGAAGGACCGGATCAAGAATTCTATCCTGTCGTGTTTCTCAGCAAGAAACTGTCTGAGAGGGAAAGCCACTGGTCAATCAGCGAAAAGGAATGCTACGCCATGGTGTACGCGCTGGAAAAGCTACGCCCATATGTTTGGGGACGGCGTTTCCAACTACAAACAGACCATGCTGCGCTACAGTGGCTTCATACCGCCAAGGGAAATAACAAAAAACTTCTTCGATGGAGTTTAGCTCTCCAAGATTTTGATTTTGAAATACAACACATTTCGGGAGCTTCTAACAAAGTGGCTGATGCACTCTCCCGGGAAAGTTTCCCAGAGTTAACTGGTTAACAATTGTTCTTGGAATGAAACATATTGTTAGTTTTTATATAATCAGTAGTATGTCTAAAGGTACATGTGTCTTATTAACTCTGTTTTCTCCTAGAACTCCAGGAAGAAATCACAGCCAGTGTGGAACCGAACGTCCAACACTATCTGTGATTTGGGGGGCGTGTCATAACTATAAAGGGAAGGGTAACAGCTCTCTGTGTACAGAGACTCCAAATCCTTTTACCTGTAAAGGGTTAAGAAGCTCGGGTAACCTGGCTGACACCTGACCCAAGGACCAATAAGGAGACAAGATACTTTCAAATCTTGGGGGGGGAAAGGCTTTTGTGTGTGCTCTTTGTTTTAACGAGTGGTTTGCTCTTGGGACTGAGAGGGACCAGACATCAATCCAGGTTCTCCCCATCTTTCTAAACAAGTCTCTCCTATTTCAAACTAGTAAGTAAAAGACAGGCAAGGCGTCTTAGATTTACTTTGTTTTCTCAACTTGTAAATGTACCTTTTTACCAGAGTGTGTATCTTTGTTTGCTGTACTTTGAACCTAAGACAGAGGGGGGTCCTCTGAGCTCTTTAAGTTTGATTACCCTGTAAAGTTATTCTCCATACTGATTTTACAGAGATGATTTTTACCTTTTTCTTTAATTAAAAGCCTTCTTTTTTAAGAACCAGATTGATTTCTCCTTGTTTTAAGATCCAAGGGGGTTTGGATCTGTATTCACCAGGAATTGGTGAAAGGAGGGTGGAGGAAGGAGGGGGGATGGTTAATTTCTCCTTGTTTTAAGATCCAAGGGGGTTTGGATCTGTGTTCACCAGGGAATTGGTGAAAGGTTTCTCAAGGCTTCCCAGGGAGGGAATTCTTGTGATGGTGGCAGCGGACCAAAGCTAAGCTGGTAGATAAGCTTAGAAGTTTTCATGCAGGCCCCTACATTTGAACCCTAAAGTTCAAAGTGGGGATCCAGCCTTGACATGGTGGCATAGCGGTGGGATCGTTTAAACCCAAAAGCCAGTAAGAGATTTTTTTTTCTCCTTCTAGCTGCTTGGAGAGCAGAGCTGAAGGTAGATGCATATCTTATCTCTCCTTGCCTGAAGGCAGAGGTGTTAAGTTTTTTTAACGAGGTCCTTTGTTAAGAGAAGGGTTCAAAGGGAGCAAACTTTGACTAACTGGTAAAGGTAATTTACAGGCTGAAGTGTTTTTTTTTCTTTTTACATCCTCGGGAGTAGCTTGTTAGAAAGTCTCTGTTAACTCAGCAGCAGCCAGAGCTAAGTACACATCCCAGTCTCAGTCAACTGCAGAGGGTGTGACCCAGCACAAGAAAACAGGAAAATGACTACCAAAGAACTAACTAACAAAATAGAACTGGCCAGACTAGAAGCAGAAGAAAACGAGAGAAAACATCAGAGACTGCTTGAAATTAAAAAACTCGAGGCAGAGCAGCATGAAAGAGAAGAAAAAGCCAAACAGGAGGCCCATGAAAGAGAAGAAAAAGCCAAACAGGAGGCCCACAAAAGAGAGATGGAACTGGAAGCAGCAAGGACTAGGCAGGATGCAGCAGACCATCCTAACAACTCCTCTCCAGGTACCACTTCCCATCCCAGGAAATTCCCCACCTACAAGGCAGGCGATGATACTGAGGCCTTCTTAGAAAATTTTGAAAGGGCCTGCCTTGGATACAACATCCCTCTAACCCAGTACATGGTAGAGCTGAGACCGCAGCTCAGTGGACCCTTAGCAGAGGTGGCGGCTGAAATGCCTAAGGAACACATGAACAGTTATGAACTTTTTAAAAACAAGGCCAGAATCAGAATGGGGCTAAACACCTGAGCATGCCCGTCGGCGGTTCAGAGCCCTAAGGTGGAAACCAGATGTGTCATTTACCCGGCATGCCTACCACATTCAAAAAAATTGGGATGCCTGGATATCAGGAGCAAATGTTAAATCTACGGAAGAGTTGCCCTTCCTATTGCAAATGGAGCAGTTTTTAGAGGGTGTTCCTGAGGAAATAGAAAGGTACATCCTAGATGGGAAGCCCAAAACTGTAACCGAGGCGGGGGAGATTGGAGCCAAATGGGTGGAGGTGACAGAAAAGAAAAAAGCTAGTAGCAGTTGGAGCGAATATCAGAAGGGGCAAGCCGAAACAAAACCTTACCACCGGGGACAACCCAAGGCCCCACCCACATCCCAAGGGAAACCCCAGACGCCTTCTCACCCCACCCCACCAGTCTCCACCAACCAACATCGCCCCGGTGATACCTTAGCAGGGCGATGTTTTAAATGTAATGAACTGGGGCATATAAAGGCTCACTGCCCCAAGAACCCCAACCGATTACAGTTCATTACACCCCAGTCACACCAAAGATCCCCAGACCCAGATGCCTCTCTCATACCCTCGGAGCGAAGGGAAACCTTGAGAGTGGGCGGAAAGAAGGTTATCGCTTGGAGAGATACTGGGGCACAAGTGTCAACTATCCACCAATCCCTAGTGGACCCCAAACTCATCAACCCGGAGGCTACAGTGACAATTCAACCCTTCGTGTCACAGTCTGTAACCTTGCCTACAGCCCAGTTGCATGTCCAGTACAAGGGCTGGGCAGGAATGTGGACTTTTGCAGTATATGACAATTATCCCATCCCCATGCTGCTGGGGGAAGACTTGGCCAACCACGTGAAGCTAGCCAAGAGGGTGGGAATAGTCACCCGCAGCCAGGCTAAGCAAGCTTTCACCCCCATCCCTGTTCCTGAGCCGTCCACCAGAGCCCCGTCGGTGTTACCGGAGACCCAAACACAGGTGGTGGAACCGGATCCCCTGCCAACGACTGCAACAGCCGTAGTGGATCCAATCCCAGAGACCCAGCCAAAGCCAGTCCCGGAACCGGAACTGGCAACGCAACCAGCACCAGAACCATTGCCAGCACTGAGTCCAGCGCTTGCAAACCCATCTACAACTCCAATGCCAGAGGGCACCAGCGAGCCTGAACTGGCGGAAGCAGCAGATAACCCTACCCAAGAGGCTCAGCCAGAGCCTGAAATACCACATAGTGCACCAGCGGACAGCGGTTCACAGTCAATGGAAACAGTCCCAGCACCTGCATCGCTTCCAGAGGGACCAAGCCCCAGTCCACAGTCCAAGGAGGAACTGATGTCTCCAGCATCAAGGGAACAGTTCCAGGCCGAGCAGGAAGCAGATGACAGCCTTCAGAAAGCTTGGGCGGCGGCACGGAGCACCCCACCGCCTCTCAGCTCTTCTAACCGATCCCAGTTTGTTGTAGAAAAAGGACTTTTATACAAGGAGACTCTTTCTGGTGGGCACCAGGAAGACTGGCATCCTCAAAGACAGTTGGTAGTTCCCACTAAGTATCGGGTAAAGCTCTTGAGCTTAGCCCATGATCATCCCAGTGGCCATTCTGGGGTGAACAGAACCAAAGACCGGTTGGGGAAGTCCTTCCACTGGGAGGGAATGGGCAAGGACGTTGCTAATTATGTCCGGTCTTATGAGGTGTGCCAACGAGTGGGAAAGCCCCAAGACCAGGTTAAAGCCCCTCTCCAGCCACTACCCATAATTGAGGTCCCATTTCAGCGAGTAGCTGTGGATATTCTGGGTCCTTTCCCAAAGAAGACACCCAGAGGAAAGCAGTACGTACTGACTTTCATGGATTTTGCTACCCGATGGCCGGAAGCTGTACCCTTAAGCAACACCAAG
>NW_020695419.1:0-6661 GCF_002925995.2 Terrapene triunguis
GGGGGGGGCAGGGCTGGGCTAGCAGGGGCTGCGGGTCAGCAGTGAGGGGCACCAGCAGGGCGGGGGGTGAAGGGGGTGGAGAAGCCATTCTCTGGGGGTCGCTGACATGGGACAGGGGTGCGCATTGGTTCCCGGAGTGGCAAGGACCAAACAGAATCTGAGGTCTGCATATATTTAGCCTTCCAAGTGTCTGAATTCCACAGCCAGGACTCCTGGGTTCTCTCCCAGCTCTGGGAGGGAAGTGGGGGCTGGTGGGTTAGAGCAGGGGGGGGCTGGGAGCCAGGACTCCTGGGTTCTATTTTTACCTGTGCAGCTGACTTACCTAGTGTCTTTAGTTAGTCCCCAGCCCCTCCGTCCCCCCACCCCCGGTGTAATTTCCGTCTTCCTGGGATCCACGGGAGGTCTCAGCAGAAGCTGATCCAGCCCCGGAGACTGCGCCCCGCTCTGACCCACGAGGTCGGGGGGGTCTCCCCGCTTTGGGGGCAGGCGATGCCCCTTGGCCCGCAGTCTGGCTTCCTGCCTCCTTCCCCAGCGGGTGGGGGGAGCTGTTAGGCAATAATGTGCCTCCCCCCCCGGGGGGGTTTCTGAACGGCCGCCCCACACAACTTCCTCAGAACTTTCTCTCTGCAGCGTCTCTCTCCCGCAGCCGCCCGCCCCGGCTGGACTAGCGCCAAGGGTGTTGCCTCGCCCTGAGGGAAGTAGCATATTTGGGCCGCATCTGTGGGGCTTTTGTTCTCTGAGTGGGAGGGGGTTTCCCGAATCCTTATCAAAACATTCCTCGCTCTCTGGAGGGATGGGGGTTGCTGGGAAGCTGCTGGGGCTGGGATCCCTCTCGCCTGGATTTCTTGGCCTGCCAAAGAGAGTCTGCACCCCACTCGTCTCCGCCCGTTCTGGAATCCAGGAAATCTGAGAAGCCACAACACCTCGATTGTAGCTAAGCTAACCCCCCCGAGGCCCCCAGTACAGTTGTTCTAGGTGGTTCTTCATTCTGGAATCCCAGAACGAAGCCAACTCTGGCTGTTAACCGAATTGGAGGTAAGGGGTGTTCTAGAATGAGACACCTAGAACCCGGTCTGTCTGCCATCCAGAGTGAAGCCAATCCCATCTGCTAACCAAGTGGGTGATTCAGGTGCTCTAGAACGAGGGGACCCCTGGAACCTGATACGTCTGGATTCCAGAATCAAAGCCAGCTCCAAATGTTCCCCTCATTTGAAGTGCAGGCGCTTGGGAATGAGGAGAACCCTCGAACCTGGTCTTTCTGGATACAGCAGGAAGCCAACCCCAAGCCTGAACAGAATTTTGGGCTTTAGAATGATGCAGCACCTAGAACCCAGACTTTCTAGAAGCAAGCAAGAAGGAAATCTTGAGCCACAGGGGACAATAAAAAATCACATCTTTGGGTGGTCTGGGTGCTTGTAGTGAGGCGGAGTGGCCTCCCTTTGAGCTGGACAGCGAGGGACCACTACATTCCCCCTGGTAGGCAGAGCCGAATCCGGCCCAGCACTGGAAGTCCCAGGGTGGGACAGGAAGTATAAAACCAGAGCCCCAGAGCTCAGTTGGGGCTGGACCACCGGAGGGAGCAGACATCTCTTCCGAGGAGCGGAGATCTTTGCAAGATCCTGGACTAACACCTGAGTGGCGCTGCGCCTTGCGGTTGGAGGAGATGGATGAGTATCCCAAGGAGCAGTCAGGACCACCATCCGATGAATGCCCGAAGGAGCTGTGGGGACTGCCGGGGGCCGAGAACCCCGAGGAGATGGAGGACCTTTGGACTACAGAGCCCTACACCCAGACTGGGGTAGGAAGCAGCCCAGGGGAACCAGACTGTGACGGTGCCTCCCCTCAGGCTTTATGGAAATATGCTTAGAATGTGTTTTATGCTACAATTGCCATGTAACATATCTCCATAAAGGTTATGATCTACTGAATGTATTAATCCTATTTGTATGCATGTATCATTTTTGTATTCAAAGTTATGAATGTTATGAATGTTGGCTGTGTACTGGCTTGATTTCTAAATAACCTTAGTAGAGCATTTGGTCAGTTCTTGGAGAAAGGAAGGTTGAAATTAAGGACCTAATCACGAAACACTTAAAGGACAATGGATCTTGGAATGCTCCAATCCACATAAGAAGTCTACTTGAGGACATTCAAGGTATCATGTAAACAATGGCTTCTGCCTGTAAAAACTGTGAGTCATGCATGGACATGTGATTTGCCCAGGTGACTCCTAAACTCCATCTTGGAACTGGGCTTTGCATAGAAGTGAGGAGGGGGTTCTCCACCCACAAGAGAAAGTCTATTTAAACCCCGGGGAGACCCCTCCATTTTGTCTTCAGCTGGCTAAAGGGGGAGCCTCCCCACCCCCCAGGATACTTGGAAAAAACTGGAACAAAGGGGTGTGAGTGATTGCTGGACCCAGGCTAAAAGGAGTCTGTAAAAGGGAGCATTCTGGAACTGGTGAGGATCTTATCTGTATTCAGCTTGATTAGACATAGATTTGCGCATTTTATTTTATTTTGCTTGGTGACTTACCTTGTTCTGTCTGTTACTACTTGGAACCACTTAAATCCTACTTTCTGTATTTAATAAAATCACTTTTTACTTATTAATTAACCCAGAGTATGTGTTAATACCTGAGTGGGCAAACAGCTGTGCATATCTCTCTATCAGTGTTATAGAGGGCGAACAATTTATGAGCTTACCCTGTATAAGCTTTATACAGGGTAAAATGGATTTATTTGGGTTTAGACCCCATTGGGAGTTGGGCATCTGAGTGCTAAAGACAAGCACACTTCTGTGAGCTGTTTTCAGGTAAACCTGCAGCTTTGGGGCAAGTAATTCAGACCCTGGGTCTGTGTTGGAGCAGACGGGCATGTCTGGCTCAGCAAGAGAGGGTGCTGGAGCCCCAAGCTGGCAGGGAAAGCAGGGGAAGAGGTAGTCTGGGAACATCGGGTGGCAGCTCCCAGGGGGTTTCTGTGATCCAACCCGTCACACAGACTTCAATCTGGTTCTGCAGCCGGAGAGTGAGTCGGTGTGTTTCGGGAGGATCCCCAGTAGTGAACCCATCCACCATTATTAGGGGCGTGGGCTGGGACCCAGTGGAATAGAGTGGGCCCGGGTCCCTCTAGCTCCCCCCCACTGACCTCAACCCTGGGGTCATGGCTAAACCCCCTCTTTGTGTCCAGAAGGCCTGGGCTGTTTTGTGGGCTCACCCCCAGCCAGGTGGCTGTGGAGCCATAGACTGTGCGCCGACTGTTACTTGCTGTCTGCCTGTAGTGAGGTGAAGTGGCCTCCCTCCCTCAAGAGTGAGGGACCACTACAGTGCTCTAGGAACACCAGGAAACAGGCCTTTCTGGGATGCAGGAGGATCCAGAACACTTCTGTTCTACAGCCCAGAACCCCTGGTGACTTTGGGCAGCTGGCAGAGTTTCTGAGTGGTCTGACTGTGGCTGGGGTGGACCTGCCATGTTGCTGTTAGAGCATTATGTTTCCTAGAAAGCAGGGAAACCAAAATGGGCTCCGGGGTTCATAGGGCATTTCTGGACTGGGGCAGTCTAGAGCTCTGACTCCTCTGGGAAATCTAGGGTTCTGGAATCCAGAACCTTCATCTCTCCAGTATCCTGGGTGTGGAGGCGTCAGGGATCTTTGGGTTCTGGAATTCAGTGCTTCTCGGTGGATCCCTGCCCTTCTCAGACATCAAAACACAACGTTCGAGAATTCAGAAAGCATTTTTTCCAGAAAATGTGGTGCTCTAGAACTCGGACTCTCCAAGCTGCACCCTCTAGAACAACCAGCGTTTTCTGAATTCCACATCCAGGATTCCTGGGTTCTATCCTGGCTCTGGGAGGGGAGTGGGATCTAGAGGATAGTCACTCTAGAACCCAGAATGTGCAGCCTAGAGCTCTAGAAGCCATGCACCTTGGGGCAATGAGTTCTGGAGCCAAAAATTCCACATACCCCAGCTCTAGACACTCTAGAATCCTGGCCCTTTGGTCAGCTGTGCTCTAGAACAGATCATATTTAGCCCAGTCACTCAAGAAATCAGAATGTTCTGTTCCTGGAGGTCTAGAACACATTATGTTCGTCTCCCCCGGGAACCCTAGAATAGCGTTTCTCACTGACCAGTCCATGCTCCCTGAGATCTCCCTGACACCATTTAGGAAGGCAGCAAGCAGGTCCCTGATATTAAAAAGGTTGAGAAATATTGCTCTAGAACTCAGAACCTTCAGACATCCAATGTTCTAGAATGGAGAAGCCTCTTTTCCCCCTCCAGGGCCCCATTGTGCTTTCTGGGAAATTCCATTATTTCTCCTTAACCTGACCCATTCCCTGGGTTTAGGGGAGAGCACGCATGCTCTAGAACAGTGGGCGCTGTAGAACGCCACGTTCCAGAACCCAGAACGGATTGCAGCTTCATGCAGATGGGGCAGGAGGAGCTGGGTCTACAAATAGTCAAAGAGGAAGGAGTGGGGCTGTTCAAGGCCGGATGCTAACCTTCTACTGCTGCTGCTTAACAGCGTGACTCTGCTAACTGTTGGTTTAGAGGGCTGGGCTCTTGGTGGAGACAGATGAAGGGTCAGTAGATGCTGAGGGGACTGCTCAGAGCAGGGTAATTGCCTTCTACTGCTGCCGGCTAATGGAGTCGCTCCTCCAGCTCAAAGGTTAGGGCTGTTGGGGAGAGAGACCAGCTCGCTGCCCTGGATTTCGTCCCAGGAAGCGGCCGATCAGCCATGGCCGCATCGTTCCCAACGCCGACCTACGGGTGCAGGGGTCTGCTGGAGAAGAAACGGCGCTTGTCCTGCACTGGGAGGATGACGCCGAGCCCCGGGAGTCACAGCGGAGCTGGGTGGAGTCCCTCGGAGTCTCTCCCACCGGGGGCAGGGCCGCGGGGAGCTGTGCGTGATGGGCGGAGTTAAGGTGAGGTGCGGGTGAGTGTCCAAGGCCACGTTGGCCCAGGGGGGATGGAAAATGAGGCCCTGTCTGTCCATGCAATGAAGTGGGGGGCAGATCCTAGAGATCCTTCAGCCATAGGCATCGGGGAGCAGGGAATGGAGCCCGGGGCCTGTCCCCTCTAGGGGGCGCCGGCTCCCATCCGGCCCCAGGGCAGGGACTGGCTGGCTCAGGGGGGCAGGGAATGGGGCCCGGGGCCTGTCCCCTCTAGGGGGCGCCGGCTCCCATCCGGCCCCAGGGCAGGGACTGGCTGGCTCACGGGGGTGAGGAATGGGGCAAGGGCCTGTTCCCGCCAGGGGCACAAGTCCCTAACATACCTTGTATTGCAACTCCTCCACAGATCCACCCCACTCGCTGAGTCCTGTCTGGGTGTGTCTGGGGCTGAAGCTCGGCTGGGGGGGCGGAGGGGGATGACACAAGGGAAGTGGCTATGACTGATCCTGAGCTGGTTTCGCCTGGCCGGGGGCTGTGGGGGAACCGCAGGTGGCTCATCCCAGCCTGGGAACCCGGCCGCGGCCTGTCACATGCACGTGGGAGAGTCGCACAGCTCTGCCGGTGCCCCTCACTCCCGACCCGCAGCCCCCTGGTATCCCCCCCAGCTCTGCCGGTGCCCCTCACTCCCCACCCACAGCCCCCTGGTATCCCCCCCAGCTCTGCCGGTGCCCCTCACTCCAGACCCACTCTGAGACTGGATCCCCGCCCCAGTCCTGAGCCCAGCTCCTCTCCCCGAGCCGGCTCCCCCCCACGCCCCAGCCCCATCAGACCCCCGGCCTCAGGGACTGGGGGAGGCGTCTCCAGGACAGAGAGGCTCCGCCCCACCCGCCCGCCCTATTGTCATGGTGATGATGTCCCCAGTGTTGCCGTGGAGACGGCCGGCCATCCCCATGTTGTCGTCATGGCAATGCTGCCAGGTGCCTTATGACCCACATGGAGTTCCATGACCTATGACCTCTGGGGACCTGCGACCTCTTGAGTGTCGCCATGGTGTTAACCTGGCTATGATGAGCACCATGCAATTGCCATAGTGATGACCTCATGCGATCCATGACCTCCTTGACCTAATGTATCCTGTGACCCCACTTGGCCTTTGAACTCTTTGGCTGTGTGACCTCTGACCCACTGGGGGTTGCCATGGCTGTGACCCCATGTGGCTGATCACCCCCTTGAGCTGACCTCCTATGACCTCCTTGGCATTGCCATGGCGCTGACACCGTGTGTCCCATGATGCCTTGTGTTTCATCAGGGCGGGGACCTCACCCACCTCCTGACCTCTCACACGGTGCCCATGATGATGTCATCGTGGCTGTGACCTCACGGGGGGTCCGGCTCCTCCCACGTGTGACATCACGGCTTCGCCTCGCCCACTGCCCACCTCCTCCCCCGTGCTTCAGCCACTAGCCCCCAGACCCCTCCCAGAGCCAGGGAGAGAACCCAGGAGTCCTGGCTCCCAGTCTCCCCCCCCCTCCCCCACAACCACTAGACCTCCCCTCCTGGGTCTCTGTTGTTGTGTCTGTTGTCAGTGTGGGTGTGTTTCTCTATTTGTTTACCTATTTATCCCTGTTTGTGTCTTTGTACCTGTTACTCTGTGTGTGCGTGTGTGTGTGTAGCTGGGTTGTAGCTGGGGCATGTGTGTGTGTGGCTGGGGGTGTATGTGTGTGTGCATAGCTGGGGTGTAGCTGAGAGGTGTGTGTATGTGTAGCTGGGGGGG
>NW_020695420.1:0-377 GCF_002925995.2 Terrapene triunguis
GGAGGGATGGGTGTATATGGGGAGCAGTGTGTAGGGGTGGAGGGATAGGTGGATGGAGGAGGGATGGATGGATGGGGTGGATAGATGGAGGGATGGACGGATTGGTAGGTGAGTGGATGGATGGATGAAGGGAGGGATAGTAGAGGGTCAGTGGGTGCATGAAAGGGTAGAAGACGGATGGATGGATGGATGGATGGATGGATGAAGGGTTGGTAGACGGATGAAGGGGTGGTAGTTGGATGGGTGGACAGACAGACGGATGAAAGTGCAGGTGGGTGGATGGATGAAGGGATAGTAGACAGGTGGGTGGATGAATGGATGGAGGGATACTGGGTAGATGGATGGATGGATGAAGGGATAGTAGACAGGTAAGTGGA
>NW_020695420.1:477-2788 GCF_002925995.2 Terrapene triunguis
GGATGAATGGATGCGGGATAGTGGGTAGATGGATGGATGGATGAAGGGATAGTAGACAGGTAAGTGGATGGATGGATGGAGGGATAGTGGATGGATGAAGGGATAGAAGATGGATGAAGGGTTGGTAGATGGATGAAGGAGTAGTAGATGTATGGGTGGACGGACAGACGGGTGAAGGTGCAGGTGGGTGGGTGAAGGGATGGAGGGGGAAGTAGATGGGGAGCCTGGTTTACGACGGGAGCAGCTGCCTGCCTGGCCCTCTGGGGCAGGGCCGCCCGGGGGGGGGCAAGTGGGGCAATTTGCCCCGGGCCCCGCAGGGGCCCTGCGAGCCCTGGCCCAGCGGCGGACCGGGTCTTCGGCGGCATTTCGGCGGCGGGGGGCCCTTCAGTGCTGCCGAAGACACAGAGCAACTGAAGGGCCCCCCACCACTGAAATGCCGCCGGAGACCCGGACCGCCGCCAAGTGAGTACAAGCGCCGCAGCCAGGGCCAGAATCGGGCCCCACGCCCCTAAGAGGGCCCCGCAACGTCCCAAAGGAACTGCCGCCGAAGTCCCGGCACAGTCTTCGGCGGCAGCTCAATCGTTGCCGCTGTCTTCGGCGGCATTTCGGTGGAGGGTCTTCTTCCGCGGCAGCGATTGAGTTGCCGCCGAAGACAACGGCGGGACTTCGGCGGCACCTCCTTCGAATCGGGCCCCGCAGTGCCTAAAGCCGGCCCTGGCCGCAGCTCCCCCACTTTGCCCCAGGCCCCCGGAATCCTCTGGGCGGCCCTGCTCTGGGGGACCCCCGAGCGCCGTGCCCCGCCCCCTCTAACCCCGCCTCTCTCCCCCCCAGTTCCGTAACTGCATAATGCAGCTGTTTGGGAAGAAGGTGGACGACGGCTCGGAGCTCTCCTCCACCTCCCGCACTGAGGTCTCCTCCGTCTCCAACTCCTCTGTGTCGCCGGCATAGGAGGGACCCCGACGGACCGATGGACGGACGGACGGGACTCTCCCCCACTCTCTGCCTGCCCCCCACGCAGTATGGATCCCTCTTGAGCATATGAAGTACTGTCTTTTCTCCCCCACTTTGCCACGCCTCCTCTGGAGACTCCACCCCACCAATGGTTGGCTCCGCCCCCCCACAGGGAAAGAGGCCCCTTTCCGTCCAGCAGGGGCCAGGAGAGTTTAGCTTTTGTAAAGCAACAGCCCCATCTCCCCACAACAGCTGCCTGGGCTCCGCCCCCAGCACGATTCTCTGTCGCTCCGCCCCTCGAGCACAAGTCCTTGCTCTACTGGAAAGGGAATGTGAGCTGTTCTGGGAGTGTTTGGGTCCACCCCAGAGGTGGCTGCATCTCAGTGGGGCCGGCTGTGTGGGGAGAGGACGCTTTGCCCAGGAGGTGGCTGCATCCCAGTGGGGTCGGGTGTGTGGGGACAGGCCCCTCTGCCCGAGGTGGCTGCATCTCAACAGGGCCAGGCGTGTGGGGTGATGCTGCTCTGCCCCAGAGGTGGCTGCACCTGAGCGGAGCGATGGAGAATCAGCCCCTCTCATGTTCCACCCCCAGGCTGGCCGTGCCCCGGCCCTGGCCAGCCCCCCTGTAAATAGTGTTTGATAAGGAGCCTAGCTAGGAACGCAGGGACAGAGACCAGGACAAACGCCCAGCCAGGCGCTGCCCCCTCGGTGCCCCGGGGCGGCGCCGCGGCCGGCCTGTACCGTAGCCAATAAAGGTTTGTAACTTCTGTACCCAGCTCTCCAGCTGTCTCCTACGAGCCCCCAAGGGTGCGGCGGGGGTCCCAGAATCAGGGGGGGGGTCTGTCTTCAGTAGGGGAACAGCTGGGATTCTGGGGGTGGATGGAGCGCCCATGAGGCGGGGGGGTAGCCCTTTCACACCACATGGGGAGCTAACATTGCCACTGCCACGGCTAACGCCGCCTGCCCCTACACTGTCCCACAATGCACCCTGCCACGGCTAACGCCCACTCCCCCACACTGTCCCACGATGCACCCTGCCACGGCTAACACCCACTCCCCCACACCGTCCCACGATGCACCCTGCCACGGCTAATGCCCACTCCCCCGCACCGTCCCACAATGCATCCTGCCACGGCTAACGCCGCCTGCCCCCACACCGTCCCACAATGCACCCTGCCACGGCTAACGCCACCTGCCCCCACACGATGCACCCTGCCACGCAAGGAAGGGGGCCCCTAAAAGTAGTAAAATAAATACCGCATTCCAGTTTCTGCATTGTAAGGGGCCCCGCCCGGACATATGTTCGGAGGGGGCCACGTTCTTTGTTGCTACGGCCCTGCCCACAATGCACCCTGCCACGGCT
>NW_020695420.1:2888-5224 GCF_002925995.2 Terrapene triunguis
TGGAGCTGACCCTGGGCAGTCAGAAAGTGACCACCTCTTGCCCACACAACCCTGGTGCCCAGCCCTGACCCACACGTCCCCGCCCCCCGTACCCGGCCCTTACCCACACGTCCCTGCCCCCCGTACCTGGCCGTGACTCACACGTCCCCGCCCCCGGTGCCTAGTCCTGACCCACACGTCCCTGGCTCTCTCGTGGGTGCTGTAGGCCATCTTCTCCTCCACGCAGGCTATGTTGTGGGGCAGCGTGCCCACCTCTGCCACGTTGAGCTGTATCATGGCATTCACCTGCTCCTCCAGGTTCTGGTGTCTGCAGGGGGGACGCCCCGGGTCAGTGCCTGCCCTCTGGTGCCCCTCCTGTGCCCCGGGGGCACCAGCTGGCTCATCCCATTGATCCCATTAGGGCTGTGGCTCTGCTGATTGGATTGCAGGAGATTTGGCTCCGTTCCCTCATCTGACACGGCCATGGGGTGGGGTGGAAGGAAATGCACAGGGAGCACAGGTACCAGGAGTGCAACATGGTGGGGCACAGGGGGGTGCCAGGCCTGGGGCACTGGGGGGCAGGGTGGTGCCAGGTGTGGGGCACTGGGGGCAAGGGGGTGCCAGGCCTGGGGCACTGGGGGCAGGGGGGTGCCAGGCCTGGGGCACTGGAGGGCAAGGGGTGCCAGGCTTGGGGCACTGGGGGCAGGGCAGACCCCGGTTCCCCTCCTCACCTCTCCTTCTTCTCCTCTCGCAGCTGTTCCAGCAGCTGGTGCTGTCCCTGGCGCCAGCCCGCCTGCAGTGCCAGCCACCGGCCTTCCAGTGCCTCCTGGGCATCTTTCAGCATCACCCCCTCGCCCTGCAGCCCCTGGCGCTGCCCCAGCCTCTCCCCCGCCTCGCCCTGGCCCGGCTCTGGGCGTGACCCCCTGGGGCAGCCCCGCAGGGGGCGTCTGGGCAGGGCTGGCGTCTTGGCGCTCCGCGGCTGGTGTGGGGTTCCGGTCCAGCTGTGGGGGGGACAGAGATAGTGAGGGACAGGCGGGGGGAGTGAGCAAATCCCCCATATTGTCCCCCCCACCATCCTGCGACGCCCCCCAGCATGGCTAACACCCACTTCACCCCCCGCCGTCCCACGATGCCCCCCACCGCGGCTAACGCCCACTGCTCGCCGCACCTCTCCCCAGAGTGGCCGTGTCTCAGTGCTGGGCAAGGGGTCCTGGGATAGCCCGCCTCTGCCCCACCCCAGAGGGGCCGAGTCCGGTCCCCAGGCAAGGGGCCCCATATAACCCGTCCCCGCACCTCTCCCCAGAGGGGCCACGTCCCGGCGCTGGGCAAGGTGGATCAGTCAGTGCCCTCCTCTTTCCCATCCTGCACCTGCCCCTGGCTCACCCTCTCCTGGGCACGGGGTGCTTGCGGATGCACCCCAGGGCGCGGTCCTGGCCCTCTGCCTCCCCTCCTCCCCCAGCCCTCCTTGGTGAGCGAGATGAGGGCGTGGAGGGTGGTACCACCAGGGCTTCGGCCGTGACCTTCGGGCGCTGCCCGCTGCCCACGGGGGATGAGGACCCGGGCATATACCCCTCTGGGTGGGGGAGGTGCCTTGGCAGAGTCCCCCCTAGCTGGCATGGGTGCTGGGGCAGCCCAAAGGGGCGGAGTCCTTCCCTCCCCCCTTCCCGGTGCCCCTGACCCAAACAGAACCGGAACCGCCACTGGTAGCCAGGGCAGCGCCCTGGCATCACAGGAAACCTGCCTTCAGCTGAGACACAGCCCTCCGGGGGGCCGGTTATACGGGGACCCCTCACCCGGGGCCGGGACACAGCCCCTCTGGGGTGGGGCGCTGTACCCACCGGGAATTTTGTGTAACATCTGTTTGATGCCTGTGCGTGCCTCAGTTTCCCGCATTGGTAAAAGGGTCATGCTGGTCTTGGAGCAGTGTGGGGGCCCTGGTTCCTGGGTGAAGTGAATGGGCCTGTCAGGAACATGCCAAACGCACCCACGGCAGAACCCCCAAAGGCGTCCCCGGATAACCAGCCCCCACCCCAGCCCGGAGGGGCCGTGTGTCAGCCCCGGAGGAGGGGTCCCCGGATAACCAGCCCCCAGGGGGCCTGTATAACACTGGAGAGGCTCTGAGGTGCATCTCCCCTGCCAAGGGACCAAGCAGGTGCCAGCAGCATCCCCGGGCATGATGCCAGCCCTCCAGCGCCGCACACCCACCCCCCCATGCCTCCTGGAGCCTGCGAAGCCCAGGGCATCCGCCACATGTGGGGCTCCCAGACATGCGTGGGAGTGCACAGTCTGCACACATCTGGGTTCTGAGCACAGCTCCGGCAGGGGTCAATCCGGAGTCACTCCAGATTGCAATGGGG
>NW_020695421.1:0-17439 GCF_002925995.2 Terrapene triunguis
ACTGTCACTCAGGAGACGTGATCTCATTTCCCGGCTCCGCCAGAGACCTGACCTTGGGCAAGTGACTTAGGCTTGGATTTTGGAAGGAAGCCAAGAGAGTCAGGTGCCCAAATCCCATTGAAACTGCAATATGCGTTGAGTGCCTGGCTCCTGTGGAAACCCCTCCCTGATCTCTGGGTGCCTCAGTTCCCCAGAGCAGGAAGCTGAATACACATAAGAACATAAGAACGGCCGTACCGGGTCAGACCAAAGGTCCATCCAGCCCAGTATCCTGTCTACTGACAGTGGCCAATGCCAGGTGCCCCAGAAGGAGTGAACCTAATAGGCAATGATCAAATGATCTCTGTCCTGCCATCCATCTCCACCCTCTGACTAACAGAGTCTAGGGACACCATTCCTTACCCATCCTGGCTAATAGCCATTAATGGACTTAACCTCCATGAATCTATCTAGTTCTCTTTTAAACCCTGTTATAGTCCTAGCCTTCACAACCTCCTCAGGCAAGGAGTTCCACAGGTTGACTGTGCGCTGTGTGAAGAACTTCCTTTTATTTGTTTTAAACCTGCTGCCCATTAATTTCATTTGGTGGCCCCTTGTTCTTATATTATGGGAACAAGTAAATAACTTTTCCTTATTCACTTTCTCCACACCACTCATGATTTTATATACCGCTATTATATCCCCCCTTAGTCTCCTCTTTTCCAAGCTGAAAAGTCCTAGCCTCTTTAATCTCTCCTCAGATGGGACCCGTTCCAACCCCGTAATCATTTTAGTTGCCCTTCTCTGAACCTTTTCTAGTGCCAGTATATCTTTTTTGAAATGAGGAGACCACATCTGTATGCAGTATTCAATATGTGGGCATACTGTGGATTTATATAAAGGCAATAAGATATTCTCCGTCTTATTCTCTATCCCTTTTTGAATGATTCCTAATATCCTGTTTGCTTTTTTGACTGCCGCTGTACACTGCGTGGACATCTTCAGAGAACTATCCACAATGGCTCCAAAATCTCTTTCCTGATTCGTTGTAGCTAAATTAGCCCCCATCATATTGTATGTATAGTTGGGGTTATTTTTTCCAATGTGCATTACTTTACATTTATCCACATTAAATTTCATTTGCCATTTTGTTGCCCAGTCCCTTAGTTTTGCGAGATCTTTTTGAAGTTCTTCACAGTCTGCTTTGGTCTTAACTATCTTGAGCAGTTTAGTATCATCTGCAAACTTTGCCACCTCACTGTTTACCCCTTTCTCCAGATCATTTATGAATAAGTTGAATAGGATTGGTCCTAGGACTGACCCTTGGGGAACACCACTAGTTACCCCTCTCCATTCTGAAAATTTAAAAGACCCTTTGTTCCCTGTCTTTTAACCAGTTCTCAATCCATGAAAGGACCTTCCCTTTTATCTCATGACAACTTAATTTACATAAGAGCCTTTGGTGAGGGACCTTGTCAAAGGCTTTCTGGAAATCTAAGTACACTATGTCCACTGAATCCCCCTTGTCCACATGTTTGTTGACCCCTTCGAAGAACTCTAATAGATTAGTAAGACATGATTTCCCTTTACAGAAACCATGTTGACTTTTGCCCAACAATTTATGTTCTTCTGTGTGTCTGACAATTTTATTCTTTACTATTGTTTCAACTAATTTGCCCAGTACTGACGTTAGACTTACTGGTCTGTAATTGTCGGGATCACCTCTAGAGTCCTTTTTTAAATATTGGCGTTACATTAGCAGAGCTTTTGATACGGTCTCCCACAGTTTTCTTGCCACCAAGTTAAAGAAGTATGGGCTGGATGAATGGACTATAAGGTGGATAGAAAGCTGGCTAGATCGTCGGGCTCAATGGGTAGTGATCAACGGCTCCAAGTCTAGTTGGCAGCCGGTTTCAAGTGGAGTGCCCCAGGGCTCGGTCCTGGGGCCGGTTTTGTTCAATATCTTCATTAATGATCTGGAGGATGGCGTGGACTGCACTCTCAGCAAGTTTGCAGATGACACTAAACTGGGAGGAGTGGTAGATATGCTGGAGGGTAGGGATAGGATACAGAGGGACCTAGACAAATTAGAGGATTGAGCCAAAAGAAACCTGATGATATTCAACAAGGACAAGTGCAGAGTCCTGCACTTAGGACGGAAGAATCCCATGCACTGCTACAGACTAGGGACCGAATGGCTAGGCAGCAGTTCTGCAGAAAAGGACGTAGGGGTTACAGTGGACGAGAAGCTGGCTATGAGTCAACAGTGTGCCCTTGCTGCCAAGAAGGCTAACGGCATTTTGGGCTGTATAAGTAGGGGCATTGCCAGCAGATTGAGGGACGTGATCATTCCCCTCTATTCGACATTGGTGAGGCCTCTACTGGAGTACTGTGTCCAGTTTTGGGCCCCACACTACAAGAAGGATGTGGAAAAATTGGAAAGAGTCCAGCGGAGGGCAACAATAATGATTAGGGGGCTGGAGCACATGACTTATGAGGCGAGGCTGAGGGAACTGGGATTGTTTAGTCTGCAGAAGAGAAGAATGAGGGGGGATTTGATAGCTGCTTTCAACTACCTGAAAGGGGGTTCCAAAGAGGATGGATCTAGACTGTTCTCAGTGGTACCAGATGACAGAACAAGGAGTAATGGTCTCAAGTTGCAGTTGGGGAGGTTTAGGTTGGATATTAGGAAAAACTTTTTCACTAGGAGGGTGGTGAAGCACTGGAATGGGTTACCTAGGGAGGTGGTGGAATCTCCTTCCTTAGAGGTTTTTAAGGTCAGGCTTGACAAAGCCCTGGATGGGATGATTTAGTTGGGAATTGGTCCTGCTTTGAGCAGGGGGCTGGACTAGATGACCTCCTGAGGTCCCTTCCAACCCTGATATTCTATGATTCTATGATTAGCTATCTTCCAGTCATTGGGTACAGAAGCCGATTTAAAGGACAGGTTACAAACCATAGTTAATAGTTCTGCAATTTCACATTTGAGTTCTTTCAGAACTCTTGGGTGAATGCCATCTGGTGACTTGTTACTGTTAATTTTATCAATTAATTCCAAAACCTCCTCTAGTGACACTTCAATCTGTGACAATTCCTCAGATTTATCACCTACAAAGGACGGCTCAGGTTTGGGAATCTCCCTAACATCCTCAGCCATGAAGACTGAAGCAAAGAATTCATTTAGTTTCTCTACAATGACTTTATCATCTTTAAGTGCTCCTTTTGTATCTCGATCGTCCAGGGGCCCCACTGGTTATTTAGCAGGCTTCCTTCTTCTGATGTACTTAAAAACATTTTGTTATTACCTTTTGAGTTTTTGGCTAGCTGTTCTTCAAACTCCTTTTGGCTTTTCTTATTACATTTTTACACTTAATTTGGCAGTGTTTATGCTCCTTTCTATTTACCTCACTAGGATTTGACTCCCATTTTTTAAAAGATGCCTTTTTATCTCTCACTGCTTCATTTACATGTTTCAGAGTAGCAGCCATGTTAGTCTGTATCCGCAAAAAGAACAGGAGTACTTGTGGCACCTTAGAGACTAACAAATTTATTAGAGCATAAGCTTTCGTGGGCTACAGCCCACTTCTTCGGATGCATCAGCCTCTGACACTGTAGGTTTGTATTTCAATCCCATCCATCTGGTGGGGGGCAGATTATCCTCCATCTGCCTACCATGGGTGGCACATGAACCCCATTTGGGGAGGCAAGCCCCCGAGGGCCTCCCAAGGGGGCAAGTGGGGCAATTTGCCCCAGGCCCCACAGGGGCCCCCACGATAATATAGTATTCTATAGTATTGCAACTTTTTTTATGGATGCATCCGAAGAAGTGGGCTGTAGCCCACGAAAGCTTATGCTTTAATAAATTTGTTAGTCTCTAAGGTGCCACAAGTACTCCTGTTCTTTTTTCATTTACATGGTTATTAAGCCACGGTGGCTGTTTTAAAATTGTTTTACTGTGTTTTTTAATTTGGGATATACATTTAAGTTGGGCCTCTGTAATGGTGTCTTTGAAAAGTGTCCATGCAGCTTGCAGGGATTTCACTCCAGTCATTGTACCTTTTAATTTCTAATCTCCTCATTTTTGCATAGTTCCCCTTTCAGAAATTAAATGCCACGGTGTTGGGCTGTTGAGGTGTTCTTCCCACCACAGGAATGTTAAATGTTATTATATTATGGTCACTATTTCCAAGCGGTCCTGTTATAGTTACCTCTTGGACCAGATCCTGTGCGCCACTCAGGAATAAATCGAGAATTGACACTCCCCTTGTGGGTTCATGTACCAGCTGCTCCAAGAAGCAGTCATTTAAAGTATTGAGAAATTTTGTCTCTGCATTTCGTCCAGAGGTGACATGTACCCAGTCAATATGGGGATAATTGAAATCCCCCACTATTATTGAGTTCTTTATTTTGATAGCCTCTCTAATCTGCCTTAGCATTTCAGCGTCACTATCACTGTCCTGGTCAGGTGGTCGATAATAGATCCCTACAGTTATATTCTTATTAGAGCATGAAATTACTATCCATAGAGATTCTATGGAATATGTGGATTCATTTAAGATTTTTACTTCATTCGATTCTACATTTTCTTTCACATATAGTGCCACTTCCGCCCCCCCTCCCCCCCGCACGACCTGTTCTGTCCTTCCCATATATTTTGTACCCCGGAATGATTGTGTCCCATTGATTGTCCTCAGTCCACCAGGTTTCTGTGATGCCTATTATATCAATATCCTCCTTTAACACGAGGCACTCTAGTTCACCCATCTTATTATTTAGACTTCTAGCGTTTGTGTACAAGCACTTTAAAAACTTGTCACTGTTTATTTTTCTGCCCTTTTCTGATGTGTCAGATTCTTTTTTATATGAATGTTTCTCGTCTGGTCTGGCCCATACTTTATCCTCTTCCATCCTCTCGTCCTGACTAAAACCTAGAGATATAACTACACAGGAGGCCAGACTAATGGACTCTTGTAGACTTAAACTCTATGAATAAAAATCAATTGGGCAGTATTATTAATGGGACTTGTGCTCCTGAGTCCCCTAAGTACTTTGGAGAAATCTCTCCCTACAGCTTTAGTTTGATAATTGAGAGGAGTCATTTCTTCATGGAGGCTGCCTAGGGGATTTGGACACCCAGTTCTGGTAGAGTCAATGGGAGTTGGGCACCTGACTTCCCTTTGAAAAGAAATAAATTTTTCTGCGCTCGCTTATACACTTGGCCACACGGGGGCAGCTTTCACAAGGTGAAGGGCACTACGGGAAGGAGTTCTAGGCAGTGGCACACGGCTGAGATGGGAGAGAAGGGGCTGGTCCCTCATTGGCTGGGCACACGGGGGGTGGGGAGAAGAACGTGCCCGATCCCTCCAGTAGAGGAGACCCCAACACACGGGCCAGCCCTAGGGGAGAACCCAGCAGGGTCCCCGCGCCCTGGGCTGTCAGGGAGCGCAGGGATGGGGAGGCCGCGGGGGCTGTCCTGGGTGATCCAGCTAATGCACGTGTGGGGTAAGGGCTGGGGAGACAGACCCGCTGGTGACTAGCAGGGAGCTGGGGCTGGATTTCATTGACTGTGTGCTGGGGAAGAAGGGAGTGAAATGGGGAGATCGGTCGGTCTCTCCCCCCACAGCCTGTCTCTCTTCCCACCCTGTCCCGCGGTTCCCGGGGGCAGGCGGCTCGGGGCAGTGTCTGACTCGGTTCCCCCTTGTCTCTGTTATTCCCAGTGGCCAGCGGGCAGCTCTCTGTGGAGCACAGCCCGGAATGGCGGGGTGTCTCCGAGGGGCAGAATGGCACCGTGACCTGCACTTACTCCAGCGCAATCACCCGTTTACACTGGTACCGGCAGGCTCCCGGGGAGCGGCCCCTTTTCCTGCTGATGCTGCACGGCAAGGGGAGCGAGACACAAGAACCGAATTTCACTGCGGATCACGATCCGGAGCGGAAGCGGAGCTCCCTGCACATCCGCGGCTGCCAGCTGGGGGACACCGCCCGCTACCTCTGCGCCGTGGAGACACAGTGACACAGGGCGCAGCGCAGCCTGTCCAATAACTCTGGGGGTGACCCGGGAGGGGCTGCGGGGCGGGGTGGGACAGAGCCCCTTGGGCAGACGGGGACAGGCGTTTATAGCCCTGCTGGGGTAGGGGGGGCTTCCCACAGGGTGCCTCCCCTCACACCTCTCTCCAGGACCGTCTCTCTCCATTAACGAGCGCCCCGCCCTATTTAAATAGTGCTCTGCCTGCTTCACCACCACAACTGGGGGTCGGGGGGCAGCCCTTCTAATTAACCCCCATTACACCCAGCAGGGGTCACTAATGAGCCCTTATGTTGCCTGCTCATCAGTAGCTGGTAGCCGAAGCTAGCTTGCTGCAAAGGACCGGCCAGCCCATGACGCTGCCCAATCCCTGCTGAAACTTTCTTATTATTGCCAGTTGGGTCTGATGGTGCTAGGCGCTGTACAAAGAAGCGACTCGTGCAAGGTCACTTAGGAGGCCAGAGCCAAGATTGTCAGAGCATTTTATAGGAATTAGGTGCTTAACTCCCATAGGCGCCTTGAAAAAAATCCAACCCTAATCTCCCTGGGTTTCAGTTCCCCATCTGTATAATGGAGGTGGCTAATAATACTTTTTCTGTCTTTTCTATTTAGATTGTAAGTTTCTTAGAGCAGGGACTGTCTCTATATATCCGTGCATTGCCCAGCAAAATAAGGCTCTGATCTCAATTGGGTTTCTAGGTGCTACTATAATATCAAAAGTTAATAAATGGTACCAACAGCAGCTCTGAATCCAAAGGCCAGCAAGTAGAAATAAGGCAAACATTTTTAACAGTGAAGGTAGTTAACCATAGGAACAACCTGCCTGGGGGTGTGAGGGATTCTCCATCCCTTGAAGTCTTTGAATCGGATTTGGATGGGACACCTGATAATTCATGTATGGTGAGGGGGACTCAGCACTGACCTCAGTGCCCATGCAGGCTGCTAGGGGGCGCTGTGCTGCAGGCAGCAGGGTGGGGGCTCTTTATGGGGCTCTCTTCCCTGAGAGCTAGTGCTGAGCCCAATGTGACACTAGGGGGCGCTGTTCTGCAGCCCCCGTTTTAGCCAGTTCTGATTGCAATCTGCCAGTGGGGTGGTGCTGTCACTCAATCAGTGGTTAACTCCGCCAGGAAGTTTGGCTCTGCTGCTAATCTACAATCAATCAGGAAACACTAATTGCTTGTTTGCAGCAGAGCTGTCACAGACACGTCGGTTGTCATGTCGAGGGCCACGCAGCAGCCTGAGAGCTAACAAGACATGTGGTGCAGAAGAAGAGAGAAAGTGTGACACCGGGGCAGGAGGAAAATCTTGTCATTATGAAGGAACAAAACCTACTGTGGGCTGTGACCGCTTTGGTATGACTTGGTAAATAGAGACTCTACAATTGGAATCTTCTTAACTCAGAGCCAGAATAGAAGTGAGGGTTGGGGAGTCTTGGTGAACTGGGCAGGGGTTTCAAAGTGCGGGTTTGGGTACCTAGTTCTCTTAGGCGCCTTTGAAAAAATCTCAGCCTGAAGCTTTGAAAAACCTTGGATGAAGGGGGTGGATCCCTGGATGATTCCCTGTTCTGTTCATTCCCTCTGGGGCACCTGGCATTGGCCACTGTGGGAAGACAGAATACTGGGCTAAATGAACCTTTGGTCTGACCCAGTATGCCCGTTCTTATGTAACGGGAAATATCGCAATGCTGCCCAGTCCTTGGGCCATTCTTTCTATTGGTAAAAAGTTGCAATGGAAATCACTGGGAATGTGAGTAAAACTGATGGTGGGGTTGGAACAGTAATAACATAATAATAATAATAATAATTAATAATTAATAAATATTTACCAATAATTAATCAGCTGCAACAGCCCATGATTCCCACCTAGGGGTGGGTGCTGTGCAAATCAAAAATAACTGTCAGTGCCTGATCCAAGGTGACGATGAAGATTGTTGTCATCATCAGGATAATCAATGAGGGACGCTCTCCATAAATAAATTCAGGGGCAACATTCTACGACTAACCTCTCCTCCCCCCCCCTCCTCCTTTGTAACAGGCTCCAGCACGGAAGATGCTGTAACGCAGACCCAGCCGGCAGCGTCAGGCGTGGAGGGTGGGTCTGTGACCTTGGACTGCGCTTACGAAACGGACGCTCGCTATTATTCTTTGTATTGGTACAAACAACATGGAGCGGAAAAGCTTGTTTTCCTACTTTGGGAATATTCCGATGGATTAAAGAAGAATGAGGCTGGGGAGAGATGCTCTGCGGACTCCAAGAAATCCGAAAGCTCCATCAGTTTGAGGATCACGGGTGTGGAGCTGAGGGACTCGTATTTCTGTGCTTTCAATAGAGACACACGGTGATTAACAGGGAGCCCTGCACAAAAATCCTACAGCTTTCTCCTTCCCTGAGAAACTGACTCCTACATGCGAAGTTAGAAGGAGACCACAGACAGGAAAGGGGGGTGTCCGTGTGTAGGGGGAGAGGGAACTGCTGCAGCTGGGTTCCCGGAGGTGAAAACCTCTAACTGACTTCTGGGAATCAGCACCTCAGTTGTGCTCAGAAATTCACCACAAAGGGGAGAGCTGGAAGGAGACACAGCAGAATGTGATGCAAGGACGGGAAGGGCCTTTACTGGGAGAAGATTTCTGGTAGCAGAGGGGTCTTTAATCAAGCACGAGAAAGTCAGAATGAGATCCAATGTCTGGAAACTGAAGCAGGACAAACTCAGGCTAGAAACCAGGTGAAAATTTTTAAGAGTGAGTGTTTCAGTTACTCATTGGACCAATTTATCCAATGACCAATTTATCTAACGAGGTGGTGGGTTCTTCATCACTTGGATGGTTCAAACCCAGACTGGATTTCTCTTTCTAAAGGACATACTATAGCTCAGGCGTAGGGAGCACTGGCTGAAATTCTCTGGCCTGTGTGATACAGGAGAGCAGATCACATGATTATAATGGTCCTTTCTGGCCTTACAAATCCATGAACCTGCTGAATAAATCCCTGGTTGTGAAGGCTGGAATTGTCACAGGCTCCTCACGGTGTTAGACACCCACATTCTATTGACACTCAAGGGGGATTTAAGTGCCTAAATCCCAATGGATCCTTTGAAAATCACAGCTGCAATTGTGCAGTTGATCAGAAAAAAGGCCTATGCACCACTTAAGTCTTACTTCAGCCCTCAGTGCATGGATTTAATCAGACAGAATCAGGGCAAACACCACTGTATGCTAAGAAGAGTTAGGCATACCTAAAAAAATAGCTCCCAGAGTTATACTGTTACTGGAATTTTCAAAGGATGATCAAATCCCATTGAAATTAAAAGGGATTTGGGCACCTAACTCTCTTAGTCTGCTTTGGAATCCCATCCCGAATGCCCAAACCCCATTAATTTTAGGGATTAATAACCCTGCCTACCCTTAGGCAGTCTTCACAGTTACAGCCTGCATTTTCAAATCACAGGGAAATATAAAATGGATTGAAAGTAGAAGGGTCCCCATAACCCACAATCAAAAGTGAAATAATAGAACCGTTTGAAGACCCAGTGTGTTTATTTGTACATAACATTTAATAAAAGTGTGACCTGTCCTTATCTGGAAGGAAATAGCAGGTTCATAAAGAAGTGCTGCCACCTAATGGCCGTTTCATTCAGCATTCACATCTACAGAAAATTTGTATAAAATTGTTCTGAAGTTTTCCACCACTGTTCTACTAGACTGATGTCAAATATGAGCATAAATCATAATCATAGAATATCAGGGTTGGAAGGGACCTCAGGAGGTCATCTAGTCCAACCCCCTGCTCAAAGCAGGACCAATTCCCAACTAAATCATCCCAGCCGGGGCTTTGTCAAGTCGGGCCTTAAAAACCTCTAAGGAAGGAGATTCCACCACCTCCCTAGGGAACCCATTCCAGTGCTTCACCACCCTCCTAGTGAAATAGTGTTTCCTAATATCCAACCCAAATCTCCCCCACTGCAACTTGAGACCATTACTCCTTGTTCTGTCATCTGCCACCACTGAGAACAGTCTAGATCCATCCTCTTTGGAACCCCCTTTCAGGTAGTTGAAAGCAGCTATCAAATCCCCCCTCATTCTTCTCTTCTGCAGACTAAACAATCCCAGTTCCCTCAGCCTCGCCTCATAAGTCATGTGCTCCAGCCCCCTAATCATTTTTGTTGCCCTCCGCTGGACTCTTTCCAATTTTTCCACAACCTTCTTGTCGTGTGGGGCCCAAAACTGGACACAGTACTGCAGATGAGGCCTCACCAACAGGGCCGGCTCCAGGCACCAGCTGAGCAAGCAGGTGCTTGGGGCGGCAGCTTGTAGGAGGCGGCATTCCGCCCAATCCTAGGGCGGCACGGCCACTTTTTTATTTCTTTTGTTCCGCTCCGGCCGCCCTGTAGGGAGCAGTGGCGCGGAGGACTGGAGCGCCCTGCAGCAAGCCCGGCAGGGCAGTCCTCGTCCTTCCCTCCCCGTCGACAGGAGCGGAGCCCTCCCGGCAGGCGGCAGGAGGCGGCGCGGCGGGAGGGGCTGCGTGGCAGCGCCCCCGCTGTAGCCCTGGCCACCCCCCTCTCTCTCTCTCCCTCCCGCTCCCTCCCCCTCCCCCTCCCCCCCGCTAGCTCCCCCCCCCCAAAAATCCAGAGCCGGCCCTGCTCACCAATGTCGAATAGAGGGGAATAATCACGTCCCTCGATCTGCTGGCAATGCCCCTACTTATACAGCCCAAAATGCTGTTAGCCTTCTTGGCAACAAGAGCACACAGTTGACTCATATCCAGCTTCTCATCCACTGTAACCCCCAGGTCCTTTTCTGCAGAACTGCTGCCTAGCCATTCAGTCCCTAGTCTGTAACAGTGAATGGGATTCTTCCATCCTAAGTGCAGGACTCTGCACTTGTCCTTGTTGAACCTCATCAGGTTTCTTTTGACCCAATCCTCTAATTTGTCTAGGTCCCTCTGTATCCTATCCCTACCCTCCAGCGTATCTACCACTCTTCCCAGTTTAGTGTCATCTGCAAACTTGCTGAGAGTGCAGTCCACGCCATCCTCCAGATCATTAATGAAGATATTGAACAAAACCGGCCCCAGGACCGACCCTTGGGGCACTCCGCTTGAAACCGGCTGCCAACTAGACATGGAGCCGTTGATCACTACCCGTTGAGCCCAACGATCTAGCCAGCTTTCTATCCACCTTATAGTCCATTCATCCAGCCCATACTTCTTTAACTTGCTGGCAAGAATACTGTGGGAGACCGTATCAAAAGCTTTCCTAAAGTCAAGGAATAACACATCCACTGCTTTCCCCTCATCCACAGACCCAGTTATCTCCTCATAGAAGGCAATTAGGTTAGTCAGGCATGACTTGCCCTTGGTGAATCCATGCTGACTGTTCCTGATCACTTTCCTCTCCTCTAAGTGCTTCAGAATTGATGCCTTGAGGACCTGCTCCATGATTTTTCCAGGGACTGAGGTGAGGCTGACTGGCCTGTAGTTCCCCGGATCCTCCTCCTTCCCTTTTTTAAAGATGGGCACTACATTAGCCTTTTTCCAGTCATCCGGGACCTCCCCCGATCGCCATGAGTTTTCAAAGATAATAGCCAATGGCTCTGTAATCACATCCACCAACTCCTTTAACACCCTCGGATGCAGCGCATCCGGCCCCAGGGACTTGTGCTCTTCCAGTTTTTCTAAATAGTCCCGAACCACTTCTTTCTCCACAGAGGGCTGGTCACCTTCTCCTCATACTGTGCTGCCCAGTGCAGCAGTCTGGGAGCTGACCTTGTTTGTGAAGACAGAGGCAAAAAAATCATTGAGTACATTAGCTTTTTCCACATCCTCTGTCACTAGGTTGCCTCCCTCATTCAGTAAGGGGCCCACACTTTCCTTGAGTTTCTTCTTGTTGCTAACATACCTGAAGAAACCCTTCTTGTTACTCTTAACATTTCTTGCTAGCTGCAACTCCAAGTGTGATGTGGCCTTCCTGATTTCACTCCTGCATGCCTGAGCAATATTTTTATACTCCTCCCTGATCATTTGACCAAGCTTCCACTTCTTGTAAGCTTCTTTTTTGCAGTTAAGATCAGCAAGGATTTCACTGTTAAGCCAAGCTGGTCGCCTGCCATATTTACTATTCTTTCTACACATCGGGATGGTTTGTTCCTGCAACCTCAGTAAGGATTCTTTAAAATACAGCCAGCTCTCCTGGACTCCTTTCCCGCTCATGTTATTCTCCCAGGGGATCCTGACCATCATTTCCCTGAGGGAGTCAAAGTCTGCTTTTCTGAAGTCCAGGGTCTGTATTCTGCTGCTCTCCCTTCTTCCTTGTGTCAGGATCCTGAACTCGACCATCTCATGGTCACTGTCTCCCAGGTTCCCGTCCACTTTTGCTTCCCCTACTAATTCTTCCCGGTTTGTGAGCAGCAGGTCTAGAAGAGCTCTGCCCCTAATTGGTTCCTCCAGCACTTGCACCAGGAAATTGTCCCCTACACTTTCCAAAAACTTCCTGGATTGTCTGTGCACCGCTGTATTGCTCTCCCAGCAGATATCAGGGTGATTAAAGTCTCCCATGAGAACCAGGGCCTGCGATCTAGTAACTTCTGCTAGTTGCCAGAAGAAAGCTCGTCCACCTCATCCCCCTGGTCTGGTGGTATATAGCAGACTCCGACCACGACATCACCTTTGTTGCGCACACTTCTAAACTTTATCCAGAGACTCTCAGGTTTTTCTGCAGTTTCATACCGGAGCTCTGAGCAGTCATACTCCTCTCTTACATACAACGCAACTCCCCCACCTTTTCTGCCCTGTCTGTCCTTCCTGAACAGTTTATATCCATCCATGACAGTACTCCAGTCATGTGAGTTATCCCACCAAGTCTCTATTATTCCAAATCCTCATGCAATCCTGGACATTTGACCTGTAAATTAGACATATAATCCAGTATATTCTGGACACAGCCACACACCACTGACCCACACAAAATTCACTCATACAGTCAAATTTACACACATCAAATTTACTCCCACTCTCTTGGATGAGGCCGCTGGAGGAGTCCCTATGGCCAGGGTTGCAGAGCGGCAAGAAGGCAGTTCAGCTTGGTGCCTAGCAAGCAGAGGCAGATATAGAACCTCAACTTGGGTTATGTGTCATGTGATGAGCCTGAGGCATAAAAACTCAGGCAGAGATGAGACAGGGAGCCAGTGTATCTCAGTGCCTTGAATGTCTCAGGTGTCAATAAATTAACACCACTCAACTCAGAGCCATGAGGCTGAAAATGCCCTGGGTCTTTCTTCACTTCTACTGTTAGGGCTGGTCCACACTGGGGCGGGGGATCGATATAGGAAACGCAACTTCAGCTACGAGAATAGCGTAGCTGAAGTCGACGTTTCCTATATCGAACTAAATTTACCTACTTCGGGTCCACGCGGCGCAGGCAGGCTCCCCCGTCGACAGCGCTTCCTCCTCTCGGCGAGCAGGAGTTCCGCAGTCGACGGGGGAGCGCTTCTGGGATCGATCTATCGCGTCCAGATGAGACGCGATAAATCGATCCCAGAAGATCGATCTCTACCCGCCGAATTAGGCGGGTAGTGTGGACCAGCCCTAAGTCTCTGTTCAGAATACTCTGGGCTCTTCCAACCCAGCTGCTTCGCTTCTGGGATGTAGAATCAGAAATGGCTGAAGCAGCATTTGATTCGGGGTTTAGGATGATTAAGAGTTATTGCACACATAAAGAGAGAGGGGGCTGCCAACTGGATGTGTCACTGTTCTATTTCAGTATTTGTAGTGATTTGGAGCATTCGTTAGCATTGCTTACCTCCTTTTCTCAAGACTTCAGAAGAGCATCAAGAGAAAGAGAGAGAGAGAGAGAGAGAGGGAGGGAGGGAGGGAGAGAGATGGAAACTGTGCATTTTACAACAGATTGATGTATGGATAGATGATGCCGAGGGAAGGACAGATGGACGTGGATAGATAGGAGAATTAAGAAATTAGAGAGAGGCAACAGAAGAAAGAAAGATACACAGATAGACTGGGAGAGAGACATAAGAATGGCCAGACTAGGTCAGACCAAAGGTTCATCCAGCCCAGTATCCTGTTTTCCAACAGCGGCCAATGCCAGGTGCCCCAGAGGGAATGAACAGAACAGGCAATCACCAAGTGATCCATCCCCTGTCGCCCATTCCCAGCTTCTGGCAAACAGACAGACATTAGGTTAAACAGGTGCTGTAACACTCTGATATACGTCATTCTAATGCTGTCATTTCATTTCCCTGCAGTCTCCTGCTGTCAGTCCCTGTTGGTTTAGGGATCCGAGTCATGGGTTGTGCGGGAAGGATACGTCTCCACTGTGACCTGGACTTACACCGGTGCTTACCAAACCTTCCGGTGGTGCCAGCAGCTCCCCTGGAGCGGGCTGGCCGCCTGGTGACTGTGAATGCTAGGGAGACAGTCACTGATGGGTGGTTCATGGGTGAGCGAATGGAGGATTTGAAAAACAGCTCTCAGCGAACCGCATCCACTGGGAGCTGCGAGCGGCCGTACCTGCGGATGGTCAGGTAAACAAAGCGTCTCACGGCCCGCCAGGGGCTTACCCTGAACAAGCCACAGACCAAGTTTGAGAACCCCTGATCTAGATCATTCCTGACAGGGGTTTGTCTAACCTGGTCTTAGAAACCACCAATGATGGAGATTCCACAACTTTGCTCGCCAATTTATTCCAGTGGTTGACAACCTGACAGGAGGCTTTTCCTAATGTCAACCTAAATCTCCCTTGCTGCAATTTAAAGTCATTATTTCTGGTCCTGTCCTCAGTGGTTAAGAAGAACAATTTATCACCTACTTACTTGGAGACTGTTATCATGGCTCCCCTCCGTCTCTTCTCCAGATGAAACACACAATTATTTCTCTCTCTCCTCAGAGATCATGTTCTCTAGACCTTGTTGCTGCCCCCTGGACTTTAGCCACATTTTTCCTGAAGTGTGGTGCTCAGAACTGGTCACAATACTCCAGTGGAGGCCTTATCAGGGCTGAGTAGAGTGGAAGAATGACTTCTCTTGCTTACAGCACTCCAGCTAATATATTCCAGAATGATGTTTACTTTTTCTGCAACTGTATTACATATTTATTTTGTGATCCACTATAATTCCCAGATTCTTTTCTGCTGTACTCCTTCCTAGGCACTCATTTCACATTTTGTATTTGTGCAAATGGAGTACTTGGTATTTACCCTTATCGAATTTCATCCTATTTAATTCAGAACACTTCTCCAGTTTGTCAAGATCTGAACTCTAATTCTGTCCTCCAAAGTGCTAGCTACCAGTCACAGCTTGGTATCCTTTGCAAACTTTATAAAGGTACTCTCTGTGCCATTTTCCAAACCGTTTATGAAGATACTGAATAGAATGAGACCCAGGACAGATGCCTTTGTCATATGCCCTAATAACGCGACTGTGAACCATATTTGATAACTATTCCCTGAGTACAGTTTTCCAGCCAGTTGTGCACCTGCCTTACAGTAGGTTTGTCTAGGTCATTGGTTCTCAAACTTGTCTGTGGTTTGTTCAGGGTAATCCCCTGGTGGGCCTTGAGACACTTTGTTTACCTGAGCATCCACAGGTACGGCCACTCTCAGCTGCCAGTGGCCACGGTTCACTGTTCCTGGCCAATGGGAGTTGCGGGAAGTGGTGGCCTGGACCGCGCCGCTTCCCACCGGTCCCATTGGCTGGGAAAGGCGAACCACGGCCACTGGGAGCTGTGATTGGCCATACCTGTCTCAAGGCCCCCAGGGGATTACCCTGAAGAAGCCATGGACCAAGTTTGAGAACCCCTGGTCTAGGTGATATTTCTCTAGTTTGTTTATGAGAAAGTTATGTGAGACAGTATCAGAAGTCTTACTAAAGTTGAGACTTATCCCATCTACTGCTTTTCCCCTATACACAAGACTTGTTATTCTGTCAAAGAAGGATAGTACCTTGGTTTGCCATGATTTTTTCTTGACAAATCCATGTTGACTGTTATTTATTACCTTATTTTCATGTAGGAGATTACAAATTGATTGATTGATTATTTGCTCCATTATCTTTCCAGATACTGAAATTAAGCCTACTGGTTTATAATTCCCCAAGTTTTCCATATTGCCCTTTTTAAAGCTAGGTACTATATTTGCCCTTCTCCAGTCCTCTGGTATCTGTCCTGTCCTCCATAAATTATCAAAGATAAATTGCTAATGGCTTTAGCCAGTTCCTTAAGTATTCTAGGTTGTATTTCATTAGGCCCTGCTGTCTTGAAGATACTTAACTTGTCTAAGTAATTCTTAATTTGTTCTTTTCCTATTTTAGCCACAGATCCTACCTCATTTACACTAGTGTTCACTATGTTAGCTGCCTGATCACTTAATTTTTTTTTGTTGGAAACTGAAACAAAAAAGGCATTGAACAATTCAGCCATTGCTGCATTTTCTGTTGTAGTCTTTCCATCCTTACTGAGTAAAGGGTATATCCTGTCCTTGGTCTTCCTCTCTCTTATGTATTTTTCAAATACTGCCTTGATATCCTTTATGATCCTAACTAGTTTAATCTCATTTTGTGCCTTGGCCTTTCTAATTTAGTCCCTACATGCTCTTGGTTTTTTAATATTCATCCTTTGTAATTTAATCTAGTTTCTACTCTTTGCCTGGCTTTTTATTTTTTTGAGTTTCAGGTCATTGAAGACTTCCTGGTTAAACCAAGGTGGCCTCTTACCACAATTCCTAACTTTCCTCTACGTTGGGATAGTTTCCTCCTGTGCTCCTATTAATATCTCTCTAAAAAAACTGCAAACTCTCTGTCACGGACTCACAGATCGTGCCCACTCTTGGCCCCGTGTGGTCCGTGGGGGGGTGCCCCTTTTAGTGAGACAGCCCTTCTCGGGGGTCCACTCTCTCTTGGGGTCTGGCCCCTCCACCTCCTGGATCCGCACCTCTCTGAGCCTTAGCACGTCTGTCTCTGTCGTGGGCCCCCTCAGGGAGTCCACTCGCTCTGGACCCCCGGGGCCTCCACCCCCAAAGGGGTTGATGCAACCCTGTTCTCTAGACCGGAGTGACTCTCAGCCAGCATGAAACAGAAGGGTTTATTGAGAGTTGAACACAGCACAGGAAACTCTCTGACCCTCAGGCCTGGCCTCCCTCAGCCCAGCACATCCCAGTCTCTCTGCATCCAGGTGGGCTCTGCCTGCTTCCCCTCTCCAGCCCAGAGCCCCGCTGCTCCCAGCTGGGCATCCGAGATCCCCGGCCCCAGGCCCCGCCTCTGTCCGTTGTCTTCCCTCCAGGTAAACAGGGTCGTAAACCGGGGCCTCCTCTCCTGTTTCTCCCTCTGGCTGGAACCGGCTGGTTAGGTCACTGGGTCCTCACTCTGCAGCCCATTGTCCTCCCACTGGCCAGAACCGGCTGCGTCTCCTCAGCTGGGCCTCTGGGTCACCAGGTC
>NW_020695422.1:0-7936 GCF_002925995.2 Terrapene triunguis
CAGCCCCTTCAGCCAGTGCCACTCTGAGGTCAGGGGATGGCAGTACCCACCCCCCGGGGGGGCAGCCGGGGGCAGACACGCCTCCTGTGCCCCCTGGCGCTCGCTGACGCGGCCTCTCTCCCGGCAGGTGGACCCGGGTGGATTCTACGACGCCTGCATGTACGCGTCCTGCCAGCATGGGGGCACGGGGGCCGGGCGGCGGGAGGCCATCTGTGCCACCTTTGCCAGCTATGCCCGCGACTGCGCCCAGCAGCACGTCTACGTCGACTGGCGGAGGCCCGGGTTCTGCGGTAGGGGCCAGTGCGCTCCCCCGTGGGCAGCTCCACAGCCGGGCCCAGTCCCCCCCCCGCTCTGCCCCCCGCCCTCACGCACGCCACCTGCCACAGACCCCACGCCCTCCCCTCGCACCTGGGTCCGATCCAGCCCTGGTACCCACATACCCCCACCCTCACGCCCAGGTTCACCCCCCTGCACGCTCAGGAGATGCTCAGCCCGCCCGTGAACGCCCCGGGCTGGAAGGGCCTGGTGCGTGTGTAGGAGGCAGGGAATGGGGCTGCCCTCTCGTGGCGAGGCCCATGGGTAAGAGACCCACTACCCCTGTCAGCGGGGAGCAGCGCCTCTCACTCCGGCACTGCAGCCTGCGTGTGGGGAGCAGCAGCCCCCCGGGGCTCTCCTGGCGTCTCCCCACATGTGCTCCTCTGACGTGGGCGGCAGGGCAGACGTGCTCCCTGGGAGCCTGCGCCCAGCTGCCCGGCAGAGGGGGCACTGCCAGCCCGGGCCTGAGGTGCCGTGTGTCTGCCCCGCAGAGAAGCAGTGCGGCCAGGGGAAGCAGTACTCGGACTGCGTGTCCTCGTGCCCGGCCAGTTGTGCCGCCGTGGGCACCGGCGAGGAGGGGCACTGCCGGGACGAGTGCGTGAGTGGCTGCGAGTGCCCGCCGGGCCTCTACCTGGAGGGGGGGGCTTGCGTCCCTGAGGGCGACTGCCCCTGCTACCACCGTCGCCAGAAGTACGCCCCGGGGCAGAGCATCCGGCAGCGGTGCAACCAGTGGTGAGGAACACCCCCATCCCCTCTGCCAGCCGGGCACTGGTGTGGGCACCGGGGAGGGGCAGCCCCTGGGTAACCCCCAGCCAGCCTGAGCCCCTGTCCCGCACTGCCGAGGTGGGCTCGTCTCTGCTCTGCCTGGGGCAGCTGCTGGCGCCGTCCCGTGCCAGGCTGGGGCGTGGCGATCTGCGGGGACGGCCCGGGCTCTGCCGGCCCCTCAGTGATGGAGCGGGGCGGAGGCCCCGTCTCACAGCTCAGCCAGCCCACGGTCCCACCCCTCCCGAGGGGAGGACAGCATTGTGTGGGGAGCCCCTGCCTCCTGGGGAATCACTGGGGGCCCTTCTCCCTCACCCAGGCAGCTGCACCCCACCTTCCCATACAGCGATGCCCCGGGTACGTCCCCAGTTCCTGTGGGGTACCTCCCGTGAGCTGCAGCGGAGACCCACGGAGAATCAGCCCTGGGGGGGTGGGGGCGGGGCAGTGACTGAGCAAAGCGACTTGAGTGGAACCAGAGAGACGGGGGGCAGCTGGAACATGACACCCCGGGAGCTGTTGGGGACCCCTGGGTGGGAGCCCAGGCTGAGCCGCACCAGGCTGGAGAGGTCCCTCCTGGAGATGCCCCCCGCCCTGTTCAGCGGGCCCAGGCACCAGCAGCAATGTCCCAGAGTGCATGCTGTGGCCCGGCGTACGGCAGGGGGCCCAGCCAGCCGTGGCGACCCTGTGCCCCTCTCTCACCCCTGTCCCTGCAGCACGTGCCAGGGTGGGCGCTGGCACTGCTCGCAGGACAAGTGCTCGGCCGAGTGTGCCCTGATCGGGGACCCGCACTACGTGACCTTCGACCAGAAGCGCTACTCCTTCCACGGCGTCTGCGAGTACATCCTGGTGCAGGTGAGGGGCCAGGCTGCCGGGGGAGGGGGGATCTGGTGCCCGGGGAGCTGCCACGGGGCCTGGGGAGCCAGGGGAGGGGGATTTGGTGCCCTGGGGGGTGCCGTGGGACCTGGGGGGCGAGGGGGGGGGGGGGGGGGGGGATCTGGAGCCCTGGGAGCTGCCATGGGGCTGGGGAGCCACGTAGGGAGTGCCCGGTGTGCTGGGCAGGAAGGGAATCCCAAGGCATGCGGAGCCTGGCCACTCAGTGTTGGTGCAGCTCCGGAGAGACCCTCTAATAACAAACCAGTGCAGAGCCCCTCGCCCACAGCCCAGCCCGCGCAGTGCCCTCGAGAGCGGCAGGCAGGTCCCATCCCCCTCGGCAAGGGGTTCGTGGCAGGGAAGGGCTGGGGAGCCGCCCTGGGGCCGCGTCTCCGGCCCTCACAGGCTGGGGGACCGTTGCCTGGCAGGACTTTGTGGACTGGAAGCTGCTGATCACGGCGGAGAAGGTGGCATGTGGGAGCCAAGGGGCCGTGAGCTGCCTCCGGGCCCTCACGGTGACTGCGCACAGGACCTCCGCCCGGCTCCGCACCACAGGTCAGCTGGGGCTGCGCCGGCAGGGGGAGCGGCTGGCACAGGGGTTTCCCCAAGAACTGAAATTGGGGGGGGGTGTTTGAATTTAAAGGGGGGGGGGCAGGGGCTAATAGAAAAAAAAAAGAAAAAAAAATAAAGTAAATGTTTTGTTAGGATAATGCAAATTTAAAATAAGGATAATGCAAGTTACACAAAAACACATAACAGATCTAGATTTCTAAAAAAAATATAAATTAAAAAAAAATGTATTTAATTTAAATTGTCTTTTGAAAAGTAAGCCCTCATGGGATAAGAGGGAAATCCTCTCATGGATCAGCAACTGGTTAAAAGATGGGAAACAAAGGGTAGGAATCAATTATCAGTTTTCAGAATGGAGAGAGATAAATAGTGGTATCCCTGAGGGGTCAGTACCGGGACCATTACTGTTCAACATAGTCATAAAGGATCTGGAAAAAGTGGTAAACAGTGAGGTGGCAAAATTTGCAGATGATACAAAACTACTCAAGATAGTTAAGTCCCAGGCAGACTGCGAAGAGCTACAAAAGGATCTCACAAAACTGGGTGACTGGGCAACAAAATGGCAGATGAAATTCACTGTTGATAAATGCAAAGTAATGCACATTGGAAAACATGATCCCAACTATACATATACAATGATGGCGTCTGAATTAGCTGTTCCCACTGAAGAAAATGATCTTGGAGTCATTGTGGATAGTTCTCTGAAATCATCCACTCAGTGTACAGCAGCAGTCAAAAAAGCGAACAGAATGTTGGGAATCATTAAGAAAGGGAGAGATAATAAGACAGAAAATATCATATTGCCTCTATATAAATCCCTGGTACGTGCACACCTTGAATACTGTGTGCAGATGTGGTCACCCCATCCCAAAAAAGATATATTGGACTTGGAAAAGGTACAGAGATGGGCAACTAAAATGATTCGGGGTATGAAACAGGAGGAGAGATTAAAATGACTGGGAATTTTCAGCTTAGCAAAGAGGCGACTAAGGGGGGATATGATAGAGGTCTATAAAATCTTAACTGGTGTGAAGAAAGTGAATAAGGAAGTGGTATTTAATCCTTCCCATAACACAAGAACTAGCAGTCACCCAATGAAATGAATAGGCAGCAGGTTTTAAAAAAACAAAAGGAAGTATTTCTTCACACAACATAAGTCAACCCATGGAACTCTTTGCTGTGAAGACCAAAACTATAACAGGATTAAAAAAAGAACTAGATAAATTCCTGGAGAATAGGTCCATCAGTGGCTATTAGCCAGGATGGGGAGGGATGCAACACCATGCTCTGAGTGTCCCTAGCCTGTTTGCCAGAAGCTGGGAATGGGCAACAGGGATGGATCACTTGATGATTCCCTGTTCTGTTCATTCTCTCTGGGGCACCTGGCCTTGACCACTGTCGGAAGACAGGATACTGGGCTATATGGACCATTGGTCTGACCCAGTATGATCATTCTTATGTAAAAATTAATTATAATAATTAAAATGTTTAGTACAGAAACTCCCCAACATAATGACCTCTCAAGATAGCAACGATGTGAGATAACAACCTTGGCAAATAATGCATTTTAAAAATCTTGGCCTACTAGGAAACATATTTATATAAGTTTCCATTCCCAGTCACAAATCTAGCATTCTGGAGCAAAGTCACTACAATATAGTCCAACAAACAAATGTTTATTTAACGTGCCCCTCACTTTTCCCTCCGCCGCACCCCACTCACCGGTGTTGTCCTTGGTCAGTGGAGACTCAGAGTTCAGAGGTGCTTTCACGTGAGTTCACCTCCCAGGTGGGGGGCAAGGGGGCACCTTGCTCGTTCCTCCAGCTGCTCACTGTTCGCTCTGGCCACGGCTGTTTGTTGTGCCACCGTTCACTCCATTGCTCTGTTGCCAATGGCCCTGCGCAGTCACCTTCTGCTGCCACCTGCCACTGTGACCTCTGCGAGTTGGTCTCTTGAGGTTCCACCAGCTCTCAGTGATTTCAGCTGAGCTCTCAGGGGGGGAACCTTGCTGCTAGTGCAGTCTGGGCCGTCTCTTCCACAGAAACACTGTCCCCACAGCAGGACTAAGCACTTAGACCTGATTATCAGTGATTTCAGCTGCAGTGGTCAGGTAACAGAACAAAAGATGATCTATGGAGCCTAATCAGCTCTGTCTTTAAACAGTGGAGAGGGGCAGGTCCCCACCCTCTCTCTTGATGCCCTCAATCAGCACAGGCTGAGTACAGTTCTACTGCCCCTTACTCATACAATACGAACAACATTTCTTCCCCCCTGCATTCAAGTGATTTGTAACCCAACCCCAGCCAAAATCTATCACTTGGGCAACACAGCTCTGTTTGCTGGATACCTAGGTAGATTAGGTATGACTGTAAATACAATCTGGTCCTGAAGCCTTTCCCCCCAGCCCCAGCTCATCACTAGCTGTCCGGGAGAGCTCATTTAGACTTCGCTTACAAATCATCATTTGAAATTATTAGGTTGGCCAACATCACCGGAATGAATGCACTGACATTGTCATAAAAACAACAGCTGTATAAGGAAGCTAGTCTATGCTCATATTTTTCAAATCTATGACACTTTTTCAGATACACGTATTTTATCATACACTGTATATGCTTTTAAAGTGTGTATTAATGTTTCAATTTCACTTCAAATTTCCTAACAGTCACTAAATTGGCATGTAACTAGTTCACAAAACTGGGGGGTGTTGGGGAAATTCAGGGGGATGTAGGGAAATCACTGGGGTGGCAGCCCCTTGCAGAGACAGGCAGCCTGGAGGGATCAGGGGATTGCAGGAAATGGGGCACCGGCTCCAATCCTGCCTCAGGTTGGGGGGCTGGCTGGTGTGGGGCTGGCTCTGATCTGCCCAGGGCGGGGGGGAAGAAGCTTGCAGGTGGTGGGTCAGGGAGTGGGGTCGGGGGCCTCTTTCTCTGTTTGGTTCTCCCTTGCCCCCCTCCTCTCCCATCTCCTCTCTGGCCCTTTCCTGCTGCAGGGGACGTGGCCGTGAACGGGCAGGAAGTGGCCCTGCCCTTTGCCAGCGCTGACCTGAGCATCCGACGGGCCTCGTCCTCCTTCCTGCTGCTCCAGGCCTTCGGGGCCCACGTGCTGTGGGGGCTGGAGCTCCCCGCCGCCTACATCACCCTGCAGCCCGGCTTTGCCGGCAAGGTGAGCCCAGCGCTCTCCTGGTGCCCCCCGCACGGCCCGAGGGGAGCGGAGCCCAGCTGCGGGCATTGGCCGAATGGCCGGCTCTGAGTACCGGGAGCGGGGCCCGAAGCCTCCCAGGCCTGGTCTCCAGTGACTGGCATCGCAGACCCCGGGGTGAGGGAGGTGGTGGGTCTTAGCCCCATGCCTGGCAGAGCAAGAGTCCACGTCCCCACAGCCCCCCACAGGCCTGGCACCAGCCGGCTTCCCTGCTGCATGTGGGGAGGGGGAGCTCCCTGGCTGCCCCCCAGCCCCTTGGGGTTCTGGGCTGGCACCCTCACCCCCCTCCCCTGGCAGGTGCGTGGCCTGTGCGGCACCTACAACTGGAACCAGCAGGACGAGTTCACCACCCCCGCCGGGGACGTGGAGCCCAGCGTCGCCGCCTTCGCAAACAAGTTCCGGGCGTCGAGCGAGTGCCCCACGCTCGGCTCCTTCGCCTTCGACCCCTGCGGCACCTACGCCCAGCACAGGGAGTTCGCCGAGGCCGCCTGCGCCGTCCTGCACAGCTCAGCCTTCCAGGTACCCGCCCCCCCCGGCGGAGACCCCGAGACCGCGGCGCTGGGCACCGGATCTGGGGGTGTGCGGCTCCAGGAGCGTTCGCTGTGTGCCTCTGGCACGGGTGTGGCCCTGTCTGGGGTGTGTCTGCCCCGAGGGACCCTGGTCACCCCGTGTCTGTGTCACACGTATCACGGGACTGGCCCTCTCCACGTGTGGCTGTTCGCACATGCGCTGTCCGTGTGCCCGTGCGTCTGTGGGGCTGGTTTCTGAAGTGCCCCCTCGTGCTCTGCCCCCAGCAGAGGCCCCTGCAATGGAAGGGCCTGGAGCCCGGGCGGCTGCTCCGAGCCCCTGGGTGACGCACCCCCTGCCCTGTCCCACAGCCCTGCCACGACCTGGTGGAGCGGGAGCCCTACTACCAGCTCTGCCTCTACGACGTGTGCGGCTGCGCGGCCGGCGGGGACTGTCTGTGCAGCGCCCTGGCCGCCTACGCCAGGCAGTGCGCCCAGGAGGGGACGCCGGTGCCCTGGAGGAACCAGATCTTCTGCGGTGGGTGACGGCCTGGGCGCGTGTCTGGGGAGGGGAGCCCTGCCTGGCTGGGTGGGACAGCCTAGCTGGGGCAACAAGGACGGAGGATGGGGCTGGGTTATGGGGAATGGGCAGGGGGCTGGCACTGGAGAACAGACAGAGCTGGGGGATGGGCTCAGGAGAAGGGGATGGGTGGGGGATGGGCACTGGATAAGGGGCGCGGGAAGGGATGGACGGGGGATGGGCACTGGAAAAGGGGTGCGGGAAGGGATGAGTGGGGGATGGGCACGGGAGAAGAGGAGGAGGAGGGGATGGATGGGGGATGGGCTCTGGAGAAGGGTCGGGGGAAGGGATGGGCACTGGAGATGGGGTGCGGGAAGGGATGAGCAGGGGATGGGCACTGGAGGAGGGGCAGGAGAGGGGATGGGCAGGGGATGAGTGCTGGAGAAGGGGCAGGGGAAGGGATGAGTGGGGGATGGGCGCTGGAGAAGGGGCGGGGGAGGGGATGGACGGGGGATGGGCTCTGGAGGATTGGGGTTGGGGAACGGGGCAGGTCTCTCTGTGAGGAAGTTGGAGGTTCCTGCGCTAAGGCCCCTGCCCCCCTCTCCCTCTCCCCACAGCGGTGCCGTGCAGCGGGGGGCAGGTCTACCAGGAGTGCAGCGCCCCCTGCAGGAAGAGCTGTGCCGAGCTGCGCCTGGGGGAGACCAGCTCCTGCCAGGCCCTGGCGCTGTGCGTGGCCGGCTGTACCTGCCCCGAGGGACTGGTGCTGGACGACAGCGGGCAGTGCGTCCCGCCGGGCATGTGCCCCTGCGAGCACGGGGGGGAGACCTACCCGCCCGGCAGCACAATCCACCGGAGCTGCAATGCCTGGTGCGTAGCCCTGCCCCCTCCCCACTGCGCTGGGCATGGAGGGGGCCGCACCGCGGAGCCGCCTGCCCCAGCACCTCCCGCCGAGCTGGTGGGGCAGGCTGTGGGCCCAGCTCCCCAGCACGGCCCGTGGCTCTGCGCCACCGAGTCAGTGCCAGGGGAGAGACGTCTTGCGGCTGCCAGCAGCCCAGTCCCACCAGCACCCAGCCCCGAGCGGGACGTGGAGACTGGCTGGCTCAGGGGGGCAGGGAATGGGACACGGGGCCTTTCCCTGCTAGGGGGCGCTGGTTCCCATCTGGCCCCAGGGCAGGGACTGGCTCAGGGGGGC
>NW_020695423.1:0-586 GCF_002925995.2 Terrapene triunguis
TCTTGTGATGGTGGCAGCGGACCAAAGCTAAGCTGGTAGATAAGCTTAGAAGTTTTTATGCAGGCCCCTACATTTGAACCCTAAAGTTCAAAGTGGGGATCCAGCCTTGACATGGTGGCATAGCGGTGGAGATCGTTTTAACCCAAAAGCCAGTAAGAGATTTTTTTTTTTTCTCCTTCTAGCTGCTTGGAGAGCAGAGCTGAAGGTAGATGCATATCTTATCTCTCCTTGCCTGAAGGCAGAGGTGTTAAGTTTTTTTTAACGAGGTCCTTTGTTAAGAGAAGGGTTCAAAGGGAGCAAACTTTGACTGACTGGTAAAGATAATTTACAAGTTGAATTGTTTTTTTTTCTTTTTACATCCTCGGGAGTAGCTTGTTAGAAAGTCTCTGTTAACTCAGCAGCAGCCAGAGCTAAGTACATCCCAATTTCAGTCAACTGCAGAGGGGTGTGACCCAGCACAAGAAAACCAGGAAAATGACTACCAAAGAAGAAAAAGCTAAAGAGGAGGCCCACAAGAGAGCTATGGAGCTGAAAGAAAAAGAGATAGAGCTGAGAGACAGAGAAGAGAAAGCCAAAGAGGCGGCCC
>NW_020695423.1:596-5770 GCF_002925995.2 Terrapene triunguis
AGAGACAGAGAAGAGAAAGCCAAAGAGGCGGCCCACAAGAGAGAGATGGAGCTGAAAGAAAAAGAGATGGAACTGGAAGCAGCAAGGACTAGGCAGGGTGCATCAGACCATCCTAACAACTCCTCTCCAGGTACCACTTCCCATCCCAGGAAATTCCCTACCTACAAGGCAGGCGATGATACTGAGGCCTTCTTAGAAAATTTTGAAAGGGCCTGCCTTGGATACAACATCCCTCCACCCCAGTACATGGTAGAGCTGAGGCCGCAGCTCAGTGGACCCTTAGCAGAGGTGGCGGCTGAAATGCCTAAGGAACACATGAACAGTTATGAACTTTTTAAAAACAAGGCCAGAATCAGAATGGGGCTAACACCTGAGCATGCCCGTCGGCGGTTCAGAGCCCTAAGGTGGAAACCCGATGTGTCATTTACCCGACATGCCTACCACATTGGGAAAAATTGGGATGCCTGGATATCAGGAGCAAATGTTAAATCTACGGAAGAGTTGCCCTTCCTATTGCAAATGGAGCAGTTTTTAGAGGGTGTTCCTGAGGAAATAGAAAGGTACATCCTAGATGGGAAGCCCAAAACTGTAACCGAGGCGGGGGAGATTGGAGCCAAATGGGTGGAGGTGACAGAAAAGAAAAAAGCTAGTAGCAGTTGGAGCGAATATCAGAAGGGGCAAGCCGAAACAAAACCTTATCACCGGGGACAACCCAAGGCCCCACCCACATCCCAAGGGAAACCCCAGACGCCTTCTCACCCCACCCCACCAGTCTCCACCAACCAACATCGCCCCGGTGATACCTTAGCAGGGCGATGTTTTAAATGTAATGAACTGGGGCATATAAAGGCTCACTGCCCCAAGAACCCCAACCGATTACAGTTCATTACACCCCAGTCACACCAAAGATCCCCAGACCCAGATGCCTCTCTCATACCCTCGGAGCGAAGGGAAACCTTGAGAGTGGGCGGAAAGAAGGTTATCGCTTGGAGGGATACTGGGGCACAAGTGTCAACTATCCACCAATCCCTAGTGGACCCCAAACTCATCAACCCGGAGGCTACAGTGACAATTCAACCCTTCGTGTCACAGTCTGTAACCTTGCCTACAGCCCAGTTGCATGTCCAGTACAAGGGCTGGGCAGGAATGTGGACTTTTGCAGTCTATGACAATTATCCCATCCCCATGCTGCTGGGGGAAGACTTGGCCAACCATGTGAAGCTAGCCAAGAGGGTGGGAATAGTCACCCGCAGCCAGGCTAAGCAAGCTTTCACCCCCATCCCTGTTCCTGAGCCGTCCACCAGAGCCCCGTCTGTGTTACCGGAGACCCAAACACAGGTGGTGGAACCGGATCCCCTGCCAACGACTGCAACAGCCGTAGTGGATCCAATCCCAGAGACCCAGCCAAAGCCAGTCCCAGAACCGGAACTGGCAACGCAACCAGCACCAGAACCATTGCCAGCACTGAGTCCAGCGCTTGCAACCCCGTCTACAACTCCAATGCCAGAGGGCACCAGCGAGCCTGAACTGGCGGAAGCAGCAGATAACCCTACCCAAGAGGCTCAGCCAGAGCCTGAAATACCACATAGTGCACCAGAGGACAGCGGTTCACAGTCAATGAAAACAGCCCCAGCACCTGCATCGCTTCCAGAGGGACCAAGCCCCAGTCCACAGTCCAAGGAGGAACTGATGTCTCCAGCATCAAGGGAACAGTTCCAGGCCGAGCAGGAAGCAGATGACAGCCTTCAGAAAGCTTGGGCGGCGGCACGGAGCACCCCACCGCCTCTCAGCTCTTCTAACCGATCCCGGTTTGTTGTAGAACAAGGACTTTTATACAAGGAAACTCTTTCTGGTGGGCACCAGGAAGACTGGCATCCTCAAAGACAGTTGGTGGTTCCCACTAAGTATCGGGTAAAGCTCTTGAGCTTAGCCCATGATCATCCCAGTGGCCATTCTGGGGTGAACAGAACCAAAGACCGGTTGGGGAAGTCCTTCCACTGGGAGGGAATGGGCAAGGACGTTGCTAATTATGTCCGGTCTTGTGAGGTGTGCCAACGAGTGGGAAAGCCCCAAGACTAGGTTAAAGCCCCTCTCCAGCCACTACCCATAATTGAGGTCCCATTTCAGCGAGTAGCTGTGGATATTCTGGGTCCTTTCCCAAAGAAGACACCCAGAGGAAAGCAGTACGTACTGACTTTCATGGATTTTGCTACCCGATGGCCGGAAGCTGTACCCTTAAGCAACACCAAGACTAAAAGTGTGTGCCAGGCATTAGCAGACATTTTTGCCAGGGTAGGTTGGCCCTCCGACATCCTTACAGATTCGGGAACTAATTTCCTGGCAGGGAACATGAAAAACCTGTGGGAAGCTCATGGGGTGAATCACTTGGTTGCCACCCCTCATCACCATCAAACCAATGGTCTGGTGGAGAGGTTTAATGGAACTTTGGGGGCCATGATACGTAAATTCATAAATGAACACTCCAATGATTGGGACCTAGTGTTGCAGCAGTTGCTTTTTGCCTACAGGGCTGTACCACATCCCAGTTTAGGGTTTTCACCATTTGAACTTGTGTATGGCCGCGAGGTTAAGGGGCCATTACAGTTGGTGAAGCAGCAATGGGAGGGGTTTACACCTTCTCCAGGAACTAACATTCTAGACTTTGTAAGCAACCTACAAAACACCCTCCGACACTCTTTAGCCCTTGCTAAAGAAAACCTAAAGGATGCTCAAGAAGAGCAAAAGGCCTGGTATGATAAACATTCCAGAGAACGGTCCTTCAAAGTAGGAGACCAAGTCATGGTCTTAAAGGCGCTCCAGGCCCATAAAATGGAAGCGTCGTGGGAAGGACCATTCACGGTCCAGGAGCGCCTAGGAGCTGTTAACTATCTCATAGCCTCCCCCACCTCCAACATAAAGCCTAAGGTATACCATGTTAATTCTCTTAAGCCCTTTTATTCCAGAGGATTAAACGTTTGCCAGTTTACAGCCCAGGAAACAGATGACGCGGAGTGGCCTGCAGGTGTCTACTACGAAGGAACAAGGAATGGTGGCGTGGAAGAGGTGAACCTCTCCACGACCCTGGGACGTCTGCAGCGACAGCAGATCAAGGAGCTGTGCACAAGCTTTGCACCGATTTTCTCAGCCACTCCAGGACGGACCGAACGGGCATACCACTCCATTGACACAGGTAATGCTCACCCAATTAGAACCCCACCCTACCGGGAGTCACCTCATGCCCAAGCTGCTATACAAAGGGAGATCCAGGACATGCTACAGATGGGTATAATCCGCCCCTCTACCAGTGCATGGGCATCTCCAGTGGTTCTAGTTCCCAAACCAGATGGGGAAATACGCTTTTGCGTGGACTACCGTAAGCTAAATGCTGTAACTCGTCCTGACAACTATCCAATGCCACGCACAGATGAGCTATTGGAAAAATTGGGACATGCCCAATTCATCTCTACTTTAGACTTAACCAAAGGGTACTGGCAAGTACCACTAGATGAACCCGCTAAGGAAAGGTCAGCCTTCGTCACCCAGGCAGGGGTGTACGAATTCAATGTACTCCCTTTCGGGTTGCGAAATGCACCCGCCACCTTCCAAAGACTTGTAGATGGTCTCCTAGCGGGATTGGGAGAATCTGCAGTTGCCTACCTCGATGATGTGGCCATTTTTTCTGATTCATGGACAGAACACCTGGAGCACCTGGAAAAAGTCTTCGAGCGCATCCGACAGGCAGGACTAACTGTTAAGGCTAAAAAGTGTCAAATAGGCCAAAACAGAGTGACGTACCTGGGGCACCAGGTGGGTCAAGGAACTATAAATCCCCTACAGGCCAAAGTGGATGCTATCCAAAAGTGGCCGGTTCCAAAGTCAAAGAAACAGGTCCAATCCTTCTTAGGCTTGGCCGGATATTATAGGCGATTTGTACCACACTACAGCCAAATCGCCGCCCCGCTGACAGACCTAACCAGAAAGAAACAGCCAAATGCAGTTCAGTGGACTGATGAGTGTCAAAAGGCCTTTAACCAGCTTAAGGCAACACTCATGTCTGACCCTGTGCTAAGGGCCCCAGACTTTGACAAACCGTTCCTAGTAACCACAGATGCTTCCGAGAGAGGCGTGGGAGCAGTTTTAATGCAGGAAGGACCGGATCAAGAATTCCATCCTGTCGTGTTTCTCAGCAAAAAACTGTCTGAGAGGGAAAGTCACTGGTCAATCAGCGAAAAGGAATGCTACGCCATTGTGTACGCGCTGGAAAAGCTACGCCCATATGTTTGGGGACGGCGTTTCCAACTACAAACAGACCATGCTGCGCTACAGTGGCTTCATACCGCCAAGGGAAATAACAAAAAACTTCTTCGATGGAGTTTAGCTCTCCAAGATTTTGATTTTGAAATACAACACATTTCGGGAGCTTCTAACAAAGTGGCTGATGCACTCTCCCGGGAAAGTTTCCCAGAGTTAACTGGTTAACAATTGTTCTTGGAATGAAACATATTGTTAGTTTTTATATAATCAGTAGTATGTCTAAAGGTACATGTGTCTTATTAACTCTGTTTTCTCCTAGAACTCCAGGAAGAAATCACAGCCAGTGTGGAACCGAACGTCCAACACTATCTGTGATTTGGGGGGCGTGTCATAACTATAAAGGGAAGGGTAACAGCTCTCTGTGTACAGAGACTCCAAATCCTTTTACCTGTAAAGGGTTAAGAAGCTCGGGTAACCTGGCTGACACCTGACCCAAGGACCAATAAGGAGACAAGATACTTTCAAATCTTGGGGGGGGGGGGAAGGCTTTTGTGTGTGCTCTTTGTTTTAACGGGTGGTTCGCTCTTGGGACTGAGAGGGACCAGACATCAATCCAGGTTCTCCCCATCTTTCTAAACAAGTCTCTCCTATTTCAAACTAGTAAGTAAAAAGACAGCAAGGCGTCTTAGATTTACTTTGTTTTCTCAACTTGTAAATGTACCTTTTTACCAGAGTGTGTATCTTTGTTTGCTGTACTTTGAACCTAAGACAGAGGGGGGTCCTCTGAGCTCTTTAAGTTTGATTACCCTGTAAAGTTATTCTCCATACTGATTTTACAGAGATGATTTTTACCTTTTTCTTTAATTAAAAGCCTTCTTTTTTAAGAACCAGATTGATTTCTCCTTGTTTTAAGATCCAAG
>NW_020695424.1:0-1379 GCF_002925995.2 Terrapene triunguis
CTAAGAGGAATGTTGGATCTGCCCTCCTACATGCTGGCATCCACCCAAGGCTGGACTCAGGTCAATGGTATTCTCTGTAGGATTCATCCTCGTTACTCCCCCGAACAGAAAACGTGGCATTGGTGTCCTGGCACCAGGCTACATTGGTACCTGGTACAATCTGCTATGACAGAGATACTCCACACTGTCATGGGGGACGCCCTCCAGACCCTTCCTCCCCAGGGTCTGCCCACGTGGGAATTCACACAGAAGGGGCTTTCTAGAAACAAACCTCAGTCACTCCCACAGTGATCTCAAGCCCCTTCCGATCTCCCTGTCTCTCCCCACCCCCACTCCAATCTCTCCCCCCGTGTATACATCCTCCCCCGTCTGTCTCATGTACCCGGAGTCATTCCCTGGCTGGTTCAGTGCAAAGGCACGAGATGGGGATGGGGCCCAGGAATCGTCCCTCCTCACTGCACCTGGGCAGGGGCTAGACACAGCCTAGATCTAGCGCCCCCGGAGTGCTCAGCTTTGGGGTCGCCTAGCGGCACTGCACAGCCCCATGGGAGACACGGCCAGCGAGGGGTTGGGAGTGGAAAGGCCACGCCCCCTACGTGCCGGCAGACAGCAGGGACTGGAGGGGAGCACATGTGGCTCGTTGCCCCAGCAGAGGTAAGGAGCCCTACAGAGCACAGGCCTTCCCCAGTCGTCTGTCCCATGCCAGCACAACACCCCACAGCCTGTCTCCACAGGGCGGCAGCATCCCCAGGCCTCCACCGCCCCCAACAAGACACAGAGAAGCTACCTCATAGTTTGCCCTTTATTTGGGACTGTACCACCCGTGACAGGGGAGAGACAGTTCATTTCGCTGCAGGGCCTCAGGCAGGGGGAAGACGCAGCGAGACCAGAGCAGTGGAACGTGAGCTGCTGTGGCAGGTTTTGGTCTCAGTTCCCCATGGGTCTGTAGCACTGTGGGATTGTAGCCTCCGTCATTTGATTCACAGTAATAATCAGCCTCATCGTCGGCTTGGACCCCAGAGATGGTTAAGGAGGCAGCATTGGCGGAGGTGTCTGTAGAGCCGGAGAATCGGTCGGAGATGCCAGAGGGTCTCTTGTTCCACTCGTATATAATAAGCTTTGGGGCACTGCCAGGCTTCTGTTGGTACCATTGTACATAGTAGCTACCGATGCTGCCGCTGCTCCTGGCACAGGAGATCGTAACGGTTTGCCCAGGAGACGCGGATGCTGAGGGCGGCTGAGTCAGCACAAACTGGGCCAAGGATCCTGATACAAAACCAGTAACAGAGAGAAGTTGTTAGCTGAGCCGTTTGCATCTCTGATTGGCACACGGGGCTGGAAGGGACCTCCTGGGTCATCAACTCCAGCCCCTGCTATCG
>NW_020695425.1:0-32234 GCF_002925995.2 Terrapene triunguis
CCCCCCCCCCCCCCCGGCGGCCAGAGCGCCGCGCCGCCGCCCCCCTCCAGGTGCCGCCCCAAGCACCAGCTTGGGTGCTTGGTGCCTGGAGCCGGCCCTGTGTACTAAGATTCTAGCGCTTCCAGATGGTGAGCAATGCTGTGCAGAGGAGGCAGCATCTAGATCCTGGCCTCAGACTTGTGAGGGTATTTACTAAGAAACATTAGTCGATTCAACTCTTTCTTCAGCTTCTCCAGATCCCGATCACAGCCTCCAAATGCGATAAACCTCTCCACAAGTGACTCATACATTTTCTTTACTGTCTCTTCCATTTCCGAATAACTTTTCCCCAGAGCGCTCTGCAATGACAGGATGCAAAAGTGAAACAGGAGGAATGGCACAAATACCCAACTGGGAGGAAATTGTTGATTGATAATCTGGACTATCTGTGCTCAAGGAAGATAGACCGAGCTGCCACCAGTGCTACCCCCAGCTACAATTATTGCTAGCATCCTAGCCTGAGCAGAGCTTCCAGCTCCAGTGTAGATGTACCCCCAGTTTAACAGTGCCACCTGGTGACTCCTGCCATACAATACAATGTACAGCTGCCAGCAGGAGGTGCCAGGCTAGATGTGACTGGTGTGCCCCGTGAAAGACTCCCACAATGAAAACAGGTCATATCCTCAGTGACAACACACAGTGCAGTGACACTCCCCAATTCCATACCTCAGGGAAACTTTTAAAACTTTGGAAGCATTGTCTAATATCATATAAACCTGCCTAGGAAAGGACAAGAGATGCTGAACCTCTGGGGCTTTATAGCCCAAAGGAATCCTCCTCACAGGGCTAGTGAGCTCGCCAGGTCTCTCGCCAGCTGCTTATTTCCTAAAAAAAGGAGGAACTTTCGAGACAGTGACTTTAACAGCAGGTATGGAGAGGGGCACTACGGGGACAAAAACACCCCTCACAACCATCTGCTCAACGAGGAAGTGTGGCAACAAACACAACAACCACCTTCTTCATGTGGGAGGCAAACCACACCTTTCCCACAGCTAGAACACACTCCCCCCCACAGGCACAGTCTGGAAGCAAAATCCACAACCCACAAAACTAAACAAACCCAAACCCCATTTCCCCAACAGGCAGAGACACCGAGAGAACAGCCAATCTCAGCGTCCCTCCCAAACACTCGTGAGTGAGAGACGCTCTGGTGGCTAGCGCACTCAGGCACGGTGTGGGAGACCCACGATCTGGTCTCTCCCACTCCAATGACTAATTATTTATCCAGAGTGCAACAACTTCAACAGGAGAGACTGACAGAGCCCCAACAAACGGCTAGTGTGTGGCAGCAGGGTCCTCGGTGACACTGACAGTTAGTTCATGGCAGGCTCGTGCGGCTAGAATCACCCCCGAGCTCGCTACATCACTGTCAGGCGTGGGATGGCTGTGGTCACATTTGGGTCAGGCTTTAAAATTAGGCCCCAGCCTCTACTTAACAGCGATAGTATAAAGCAGGTCCCATGGCCTGAAGACTGTAGCATCTAAAGTGACAAATCCAGAAGAAGGACTGAGGAAAGATGCAACCCAATATTACTATTATTTTAGGGGTCAATCCAGCAAGGCGCTGACCCTTTCCTCTGAGGCGCTCAGCACCTGTGCTCAGAAGGCGGCTGGATCACAAACAAGGCTTGGTGTTGTTTACTGCCACACTCAGTGAGGCAGGGATGCTCAACACCCAAGGTAAATATTTGTAGTTGTGCTTCTCATTGTCTCCCAGTAAGGAAGGGAGCGAGTGCTAGGCCTGCCTGCACTTCCCCATTATCCGTGGGTGTGAATTGCGTCCGGGTGGATCTCTCAAGGAGAAAGAGAAACAGCTCCGTATATCTCAGGGGTGACACACGCCCCCCGCAACAGTCCATGTTTTAGCAGCAGTGGCCCCCACAGCCCTGGCTGATTACAGGGCAGGCAGAGAGGGGGACCTGGTCTCTTCACTCCCCCCGAGCCCTGCTTGGCTAGAGGACTGGGAGGAAATCCCACCCCAACTCCCTGCTGCCATCTTCCTCCCAGGGTGGATGGAAAACCATGGAATGCCGCTGCAGAGAAGAGCTCAGCCCTGCTCAAGTGGGAACAAACAGTGGGCAGCTCTGGGCCAGTCAGCCCAGCCACCACTGACCGGGGACCTGGAGGGTGCGGCTCGATTAGCAGGAGACCACACCCAGGTAGGGGCAGCAGGACAAGCTCAAGCCTGAGCTCAAGGCTGGGAGATGGGCCCAGGGACCAGTCCAGATGCACAGTCATGGGCAGGTCCTGGGGGAGCTCAGGGGTAGAGACTAGAATCTGGTTTAAACCAGATCTGACTGCCTGGGGTTTAGCTAAGCCCTTGGGTCAGAGCAATTAGGGGAAAGTGCCTTAAGCAGGCCCAATATCAAAGCAAGATGGGCATAAAGCAGCTGCCACCAGCACAATAGGGCCAGAGGGGTCACTCGGGACAAGCACCAAGCCGTTAGCACAGCTACCAGGGACTGGGTGACTGCAGGCTAGAGCTGCCTGTGTGCGGTGCTGGAGCAGTGAGCAGCGGCAGCCCCTGCACTCAAGCTCTCTGGGCTGGGAGATGCAGCTCCCCGGAGAGGAAGCCCCAAGTAGCTGATTCTGAGGACAGACCCGTGCAGACCAGGACCTGCCCCTATGAGTTCGAACAAGCACTGGTCACGTCCCAAAGGGAAGAAGATGCCCCTAGTCTGGGAGTGAGGTTGGAGGGATGGTTTGGATTGTTTATTTATCAGTTAAGTTAGGGCTCTTCTGTTCTGTAAGCATGTGGGATTTGTGCATCTAACCTTTATTGTATTATTACTGGGCGTAATTAATTATATGTGAAGCTCCCTTTAACGGTGCCTTTTAATAACTGTGTTTGTTTCCCTGACCACTAGGTGGCAGATAAAGTCACTGGGATATTTTGGTGCTGCAATTATTTCTGGTTAAGTTCCAGCCCCCTCCAAAGGGTGCGGAAGGGAACCAAGACGTTTGGGCCTAGGAGGGAGGCAAGTGGGGTTCTCCACCCCGAGCCACATCTGGGGACAACCTTGCAACCTGGGGTGCCCCATCCCACAAATACTCCAGCTCACAGCTTTCATTCTCAAGTTACCACCACAGATACCGGAAGGCGAAAACGCTCACCTCACGTTCAAGAAAGCTTCTGAACTGAATAATGATGATTATCATCTCCTCTTGTATCTTCCTTTTTCTTTCTCTCAGCTCCTTTCCACCTTCCAACCACTCTCTTGCCTGCATGTGAGAGAAACAGTTACAGATGATTAAGTGGTAAAAAAAGTCTTTGTGAATGGGTGGTACATGATGACAATTCAGCAGACATAGAGGCCTGGCAGGTCCAAGATAGATACAATACAGAGTTAGTGGCAAGGGAGAACCAGTGCTGCTCTACACCTGATGGCACATTCAGGGACAGCAATCAGAAATCAAGGAAACAACCCTGAATGACAGAGCACTAGTATGGGAGGAGGGCAAAAGTACCGACAAGGAAAAGGAAGATGAGGGAAGAGCAAAATATCTAGGAGGGGGAAGGAGGAAAAGGGGCAATTTTGGGGGAAGGAGAGAGATGGAAAATGTAAGGTGGGAGAAAGGGAAGATCTTTTGAAAGTAGAGGAAATGGGGAAACAAATCTTTAGGGTGGAAGGGACAGATGGAGTGGGGGTTGAGATATAAAGCTCAGTATCTGATAGGATTTGCACAGAGGCTTCCTTAGCTCCTCTTCTATGCTCCTCTCTGGTTGGTTTAGTTCGACCTACCATACAGGAGCTGTCATATTTACTGCCAAAGCACCTTTGCTAATGCAGAGTTCAGTTTTCCCATTCTTGCCTCATGTTCCACAGAATGTGGAGAGTGGCTAAACTTAACCCTCAGAAAACAAGGAAATGCACAGATAAAATCCAGATATCTTGATTTCCGTAAGGGTTTTGACACAGTCCCACATGACCTTCTCATAGGCAAACAAAGGAAATGTGGTCTAGATGAAATTACTATTAGGTGGGTGCACAACTGGTTGAAAGGCCATACTCAAGGAGTAGATATCAATGGTTTGCTGTCAAACTGGGCGGGAGTATCTAGTGGGGTCCCACAGTAGTTAGTCCTGGGTCCAGCACTATTCAAGATCTTCATTATGTTATTTGGATAATGGAATGGAGAGTTTGCTTACAAAACTTGCAGATGTCACCAAGCTGGGAGGAATTGCAAGCACTTTGAACGACAGGATTAGAATTCAACACAACCTTGGAGAGTTGGAGAATTCGTCTGAATTCAAGAAGATGAAATTCAGTAAAGAAAGAAATGGGAAGAGACTGTCTAGGAAGGAGTACAGCAGAAAGGGATCTAGGGGTTATAGTGGACCACAAGCTAAATATGAGTCAACAGTGTGATGCTGTTGCAAAAAAAGCAAACATGATTCTGGGATGTATTAACAGGTTGTGAGCAAGACACGAGAAGTCATTCTTCCGCTCTACTCTGCTCTGGTTAGGCCTCAGCTGGAGTATTGTGTCCAGTTCTGGGCACCGCATTTCAAGAAAGATGTGGAGAAATTGGAAAGGGTCCAGAGAAGAGCAACAAGAATGATTAAAGGTCTTGAGAACATGACCTATGAAGGAAGGCTGAAAGAATTGGGTTTGTTTAGTTTGGAAAAGAGAAGACTGAGAGGGGACATGATAGCAGTTTTCAGGTATCTAAATGGGTGTCATAAGGAGGAGGGAGAAAACTTGTTCACCTTAGCCTCTGAGGATAGAACAAGAAGCAATGGGCTTAAACTGCAGCAAGGGAGGTCTAGGTTGGACATTAGAAAAAAGTTCCTAACTGTCAGGGTGGTCAAACACTGGAATAAATTGCCTAGGGAGGTTGAGGAATCTCCATCTCTGGAGATATTTAAGAGTAGGTTAGATAAATGTCTAACAGGGATGGTCTAGACAGTATTTGGTCCTGCCATGCGGGCAGGGGACTGGACTCGATGACCTCTCGAGGTCCCTTCCAGTCCTAGAATCTATGAATCTATAAAGTTTCTAACTCTAAGGGTAGTTAAGCACTAGAATAGGTTTCAAGGGAGGATGTGGAATCCCCATTAACAAAGGTTTTTAAAAACAGGCTGGACAAACACCTGTCAGGGTTTATTTGATCCTGCCTCAGCACAGGGGGCTGGACTTGATGACTTCTCGAGATCCCTTCCAGCCCATTTCCATGATTCTATGAAAGCAAAATCTCCCACCCCATCGTAACTCTGCCCATTTTAATCACCGCCCCAAGGAGCGCCTGAGGGAGGTCTCAGCACGGTACCTCTTCCCAAGATGTGCTGAGGTCAGCAGGGAGGGAGAAGAAGATCATTGTCAGGCCAAGTCAAGGAATGTTGTGTGTTTAACATGCTCAGATCCCTGCTGTCTGAAAACCCCAGTTACCTAGCGTTACCATACGCAGAGTCAGGTCAGTCAACTCACTGCTGATCAATGACCCTGATCAATGGTGCTGAACAAAGAATGGTGGGGGTCCATGGGCAGTGCTGATGTGGAGTTCTTGTGGGTACTGACAAACTGGTTGTTATGTTCCCAGAGCCATGTCCCCAGGGGCAGAGTTAAGGTTGTATGGGGTGTTGGAGACATGACACAATCTGAATTTGCTGATTTTCAGTTTAAGTTTAGCCACTTTCCATGTTCAGGAAGGGCATGAGGCAGTGCGGGCTTCCTATTTGTGAACATCTTTTTTGAAGTGTGGCCACCAGAATTGGACACAGGCTTCAGTAACAGTCTCACCAATGCTGAATACAGAGGTGACCCCCCCATTTGCTGCACCAGCAATGCCAGGCCCCAGCAGCCTGTTTGTCTGCTTTGCTCACTGATGCCTTCTCATTGTCTTCTTTGCCACCAGCCATTATGCTTGAAATTCCTCCCTGACATGATCCATAAGGGCTCTGTCCGCCAACTCCCTCCTACCTCTGCTGTCATGCCTATGACATCAACTGACCATGGCTAGACAGGTAGCCAACATGGGTAGCAGAGATTTATCTCTTTAGTTATATATATTGCACACACACAAACACTTTTAAATGATAATTTGGAATCATAAAGCCAGGTTTTATTTAAGTGACTAATGTATAAATAAGGGGAAAAAGTTTGAGGTAGTTGGACTCTCCCTCTGGACGCATCCTGGGGTCCCCACCAGCAGACAGAAGTTTGGCCAACAGAAGGCTGTCGCTGTGCCACTTGAGAGCCACACTCAGCTTCGGTAATTATCGAGGGTTGGGGGTATTTTACTAACCTGTTGTGGACATGTGTAAGCGCTTGAGACTAAGTAAAGTTTAGCTTTAAGTGAAAGCACTCTTGTGTTGTCCTGTTTGTGCCAGCCATCTATCGGTCGGATGGCCATTTCTCCCCTGATTTATTTCCTGACACCAACTCACACAGAGAAAAAGTTACCAAGAGCTTGGGTTGAAAGAACCCCCAGTAACATCAGCTACTGCTTTGCATGGGGAGCTCCTGTTCAATCAACTTCCACGATGACCCCTAAGTCCCTTTCAGTGTCACTGCACTCCAGGCCACAGTCAAAAGTATTTGATTTAAGGGGTTTTCAAGAACAGCACAATATTTCCTATACTCCTTGTGCAAGATGTATCTAGATTAGGGCGTTCATCAGCTCTCCTTACATGCTGATCGACACCAGTCAAGTATTTAAGAACTATGCAGAGACCTTATGGAGATAACAGGTTTTTTGTTGTTGTTTGATTTAATTAAATGTTCTTTTATTTTTATCTTACAAAACAAATAATAGAGCACAGTAGAAAGAGGTAGAGAAGCAAAAAGAGACAAGCAGTGAAACAGGAGGAAGATAAGATGACCACGACTCTCAGAAATTGTTTTAATCTTTGGTAAGTGTAACTGATTAAGCCCTGTGTAACAGTGTTAAACAACGCTGTATTGCTTGTATAACCTGATCAAGAGATTTAAAAGAAGGAGACCATCCATCCAGAAAGAGAAGAGTCTGGAGACAGAAGAGGAAAATCTAGAACCAGCACACTTGATTTGTTAACCTAGAGATTCTCAAGCTTTCTTTGCTGGGATCCCCTTTGAAAATATTTCAGGGTAGTGTAGTAGGTTGTATAGTATATTGTCACCCTTACTTCAGCGCTGCTGCTAGTAGCGGTGCTGCCTTCAGAGCAGGGCGTTCAGCCAGCAGCTGCCACTCTTGCAACCCCCCCTACAATAGTCTTGACCCCCTTTTGAGTTGGGACCCCCAGTTTGAGAAACTCTGTTTTAACCGATAGCTCAGTGTATGATATCAGGACTGGATGTCGTCCTAAAAGATAAGTCTTAGTTCCACTGCAAATTACTGGGATTGCTGCAGGAATCACTGGGTGAAATTCTGTGTCTCGAACACATGCGGAAGAGACTATCTGATATGGTCTTAAAAAAAAATCTATGAATCTATGATGAGTCTATTGAACCAGTAAGATGTATACATGCCCACACTTGACGTTCCTTACCCGATAACTCCTTTTATTTGGTGCTGTTACTCATTGCATCACACTAAAGTTAGATTGTAAGCTCTTTGGGGGAGGAACCACATCTTCTTACCTGTTCTTTAAAGCACCTACCATGCTTTTTTGATGCACCGTAAAATTATAGAAAAATAACATATCCAGCCCCTTTTCAAGAACCACTGTACTATGCTTTCAGGCTTTATATCTTTGGTGGTGTAGTTGCAAGAGTGAAGTGCAATAGCAGGTTGTTGTTTATTCTTCTGCTATGGATGAAATTGTGGCTTTAATAGGTGCCGGTTGCACTGTGGGAAACTCTTACATGGGAGATTTTCAAAGGCACAAAGGGCACCTGGGCACCCAACTCTCATTGATTTTCTGTGAAAATCTCCCCCTAAATATTGAAATAAATGACAAATGATTCCTCAGTCAGTCAGAAACCTCCAAATTAATGGCCATGCTTCAAAGTTATGTACCCCTCAGTTTGTATTTGGTGTTCCTCTTTCCAAAGCTGCCCTAAGCACTAGGGGTATGTCTACACTACGAAATTAGGTCGAATTTATAGAAGTCGGTTTTATAGAAATCGGTTGTATACAGCCGATTGTGTGTGTCCCCACATAAAATGCTCTAAGTGCTCTAGTCGGCGGACCGCATCCACAGTACCGAGGCTAGCGTCGACTTCCGGAGCATTGCACTATGGGTAGCTATCCCACAGTTCCCGCAGTCTCCGCCACCCATTGGAATTCTGGGTTGAGATCCCAATGCCTGAATGATGCAAAACAGTGTCGCGGGGGGTTCTGGGTACATGTTGTCAGGCCCCTCCCCCTCCGTCAGAGCAACGGCAGACAATAGATTCGCGCCTTTTTACCTGGGTTACCTGTGCAGACATCATACCACGGCAAGCATGGAGCCCGCTCAGCTCAGCTCACCGTCACCATATGTCATCTGGGTGCCGGCAGACGTGGTACTGCACTGCTACACAGCAGCAGCAGCTAACTGCCTTTTGGCGGTAGACGGTGCAGCATGACTGGTAGCCTTCATCGGCGATCTGGGTGCTGGCAGCCGTGGGGCTGCATTGCACCAGCCCCTTCCCTTTTGGCAGTAGATGGTGTATTACGACTGGTATCCGTCATCGTACTGCAGTGGCTGAAACTCCGTATGTCCCCCAGTCCCCCCAGTCATATTCTGCTGCCTTCACAATGACGATGATGGCTATCAGTCGTAGTATGCCATTTTCTGCCAAGCGCCCAGTATTTTCTGCTAAGCACCCAGAAGAGGCCGAGGGTGATCTGGGTGCTGGCAGACGTGGGGCTGCATTGCTACACAGCAGCAGCCCCTTGCCTTTTGGTAGAAGATGGTATATTACGATTGGTATCCATCATCGTCATACTGCAGTGGCTGTCAATCATGGGCACCTGGGCAGACATACTCAGTCCTAGCGAACTGTCTTGATGATGATGGCTATCAATCGTAGTATGCTATTTTCTGCCAAGCGCCCAGAAGATGCCAAGGGCTATCAGTCATGCTGCACCGTCTGCTGCCAGCTTAAGATGTAAAAAATAGATTTGTTCTGTATTCATTTGCTTCCCCCTCCCTCTGTGAAATCAACGGCCTGCTAAACCGAGGGTTTTGAGTTCAATCTTTGGGGGGGGCCATTCTGTGTGACAGTTGTTTGTGTTTCTCCCTGATGCACAGCCACCTTTGTTGATTTTAATTCCCTGTACCTGTACGCCATGTTGTCACTCGCCCCTCCCTCCCTCGGTCCGTCAGATACTAGTTTCGCACCTTTTTTCAGACCAGACGCCATAGCTAGCACTGGGATCATGGAGCCCGCTCAGATCACCACAGCAATTATGAGCACTATGAACACCACGCGCATTGTCCTTGAGTATATGCAGAGCCAGGACATGCCAAAGCAAAACCAGGACCTGCCGAGGAGGCGATTGCAGCGCGGCGACGAGAGTGATGAGGAAATTGACATGGACATAGACCTCTCACAAGGCACAGGCCCCAGCAATGTGGAAATCATGGTGTTACTGGGGCAGGTTCATGCCGTGGAACACTGATTCTGGGCCTGGGAAACAAGCACAGACTGGTGGGACCGCATCGTGCTGCAGGTGTGGGACGATTCCCAGTGGCTGCGAAACTTTCGCATGCGTAAGGGCACTTTCATGGAACTTTGTGACTTGCTTTCCCCTGCCCTGAAGCGCCAGAATACCAGGATGAGAGCAGCCCTCACAGTTGAGAAGCGAGTGGCGATAGCCCTGTGGAAGCTTGCAACGCCAGACAGCTACCGGTCAGTCGTGAATCAATTTGGAGTGGGCAAATCTACTGTGGGGGCTGCTGTGATCCAAGTTGCCAGGGCAATGAAAGACCTGGTGATATCAAGGGTAGTGACTCTGGGAAACGTGCAGGCCATAGTGGATGGCTTTGCTGCAATGGGATTCCCAAACTGTGGTGGGGCCATAGACGGAACCCATATCCCTATCTTGTCACCGGAGCACCAAGCCACCGAGTACATAAACCGCAAGGGGTACTTTTCAATGGTGCTGCAAGCCCTGGTGGATCACAAGGGACGTTTCACCAACATCAACGTGGGATGGCCGGGAAAGGTACATGATGCTCGCGTCTTCAGGCACTCTGCTCTGTTTCGAAAGCTGGAGGAAGGGACTTTCTTCCCGGACCAGAAAATAACCGTTGGGGATGTTGAAATGCCTATCGTGATCCTTGGGGACCCAGCCTACCCCTTAATGCCATGGCTCATGAAGCCGTACACAGGCAGCCTGGACAGTAGTCAGGACCTGTTCAACTACAGGCTGAGCAAGTGCCGAATGGTGGTGGAATGTGCATTTGGACGTTTAAAAGCGTGCTGGCGCAGCTTACTGACTCACTCAGACCTCAGCGAAAAGAATATCCCCATTGTTATTGCTGCTTGCTGTGCGCTCCACAATATCTGAGAGAGTAAGGGGGAGACATTTATGGCGGGGTGGGAGGTTGAGGCAAATCGCCTGGCCGCTGATTACGCGCAGCCAGACACCAGGGCGGTTAGAAGAGCACAGCATGGCGCTGTGCGCATCAGAGAAGTTTGAAAACGAGTTTTGTGACAGGCCAGGCTACGGTGTGAAACTTCTGTTTGTTTCTCCTTGATGAACCCTCCGCCCCCCCCCCACCCGGTTCACTCTACTTCCCTGTAAACCAACCACTCCACCCTCCCCTCCCCCCTTCGAGCACCGCTTGCAGAGGTAATAAAGTCATTGTTACTTCACATTCATGCATTCTTTATTAATTCATCACACAACTAGGGGGATAATTGCCAAGGTAGCCCAGGATGGGTGGGGGAGGAGGGAAGGAAAAGGACACACTGCAGTTTAAAACTTTAACTCTTATTGAAGGCCAGCCTTCTGATGCTCGGGCAATCAGCTGGGGTGGAGTGATTGGTTGGCCGGAGGCCCTCCCACCGTGTTCTTGGGCGTCTGGGTGAGGAGGCAATGGAACTTGGGGAGGAGGGCTGTTGGTTACACAGGGGCTGTGGCGGCGGTCTCTGCTCCTGCTGCCTTTCCTGCAGCTCAACCATATGCTGGAGCATATCAGTTTGATGCTCCAGCAGCCGGAGCATCGACTCTTGCCTTCTGTCTGCAAGCTGACGCCACCTATCATCTTCAGCCCGCCACTTGCTCTGTTCATCCCGCGATTCAGCCCGCCACCTCTCCTCTCGTTCATACTGTGCTTTTCTGTAGTCTGACATTGACTGCCTCCACGCATTCTGCTGGGCTCTGTCAGCGTGGGAGGACATTTGGAGCTCCGTGAACATATCATCCCGCGTCCTCCGTTTTCTCCTTCTAATGTTCACTAGCCTCTGTGAAGGAAAAACATTTGCAGCTGGTGGAGGAGAAGGGAGAGGTGGTTAAAAAAGACACATTTTAGAGAACAATGGGTACACTCTTTCACGTTAAATTTTGCTGTTCACATTACACAGGACATGTGCTTTCGTTACAAGGTCGCATTTTTCCTCTTATATTGAGGGCCTGCCGGTTTGGTGTGAGAGATCACTCACGCAGTGCCAGGCAACAGATTTCGGCTTGCAGGCAGCCATGGTAAGACACAGTCTTTTGGCTTTTTTAACCTTCTTAACATGTGGGAATGGTTTCAAACAGTAGTGCTCTCATTTCCCATACCAAGCACCCTTTGGGTTGGCCATTTAAAATGGGTTTGCAATGTAAAAGGAGGGGCTGCGGTTTCCGGGTTAACATGCAGCACAAACCCAACTAACTCCCCTCCCCCCCCACACCCAATTCTCTGGGATGATCACTTCACCCCTCCCCCCCACCGCGTGGCTAACAGCGGGGAATATTTCTGTTCAGCAGAGCAGGAAGGGGCACCTCTGAATGTCCCCTTAATAAAATCGCCCCATTTCAACCAGGTGACCGTGAATGATATCACTCTCCTGAGGATAACAAAGAGCGATAAGGAATGGATGTTGTCTGCATGCCAGCAAACACCGGGACCATACGCTGCCATGCTTTGTTATGCAATGATTCCAGACTACGTGCTACTGGCCTGGCGTGGTAAAGTGTCCTACCATGGCGGACGGTATAAGGCAGCCCTCCCCAGAAACCTTTTGCAAAGGCTTTGGGAGTACATGAAGGAGAGTTTTCTGGAGATGTCCCTGGAGGATTTCCGCTCCATCCCCATACACGTTAACAGACTTTTCCAGTAGCTGTACTGCCCGCGATTGCCAGGGCAAATTAATCATTAATCATTAAACACGCTTGCTTTTAAACCATGTGTAATATTTACAAAGGTACACTCACCAGAGGTCCCCTGTGTGCCCTCAGGGTCTGGGAGCACGCCTTGGGTGAGTTCGGGGGTTACTGGTTCCAGGTCCAGGGTGATAAACATATCCTGGCTGTTGGGGAAACCGGTTTCTCCGCTTCCTTGCTGCTGTGAGCTATCTACATTATCTCCATCCTCATCTTCCTCATACCCCGAACCCGCTTCCCTGTGTGTTTCTCCATTGACGGAGTCAAAGCACACGGTTGGGGTAGTGGTGGCTGCACCCCCTAGAATGGCATGCAGCTCCGCATAGAAGCGGCATGTTTGCGGCTCTGCCCCAGACCTTCCGTTTGCTTCTCTGGCTTTGTGGTAGGCTTGCCGTAGCTCCTTAATTTTCACACGGCACTGCTGTGCGTCTCTGTTATGGCCTCTGTCCTTCATGGCCTTGGAGACCTTTTCTAATATTTTGCCATTTCGTTTACTGCTACGGAGTTCAGCTAGCACTGATTCATCTCCCCATATGGCGAGCAGATCCCGTACCTCCCGTTCGGTCCATGCTGGAGCTCTTTTGCGATCCTGGGAGTCCATCATGGTTATCTGTGCTGATGAGCTCTGCATGGTCACCTGTGCTCTCCACGTTGAGCAAACAGGAAATGAAATTCAAACATTCGCGGGGCTTTTCCTGTCTACCTGGTCAGTGCATCTGAGTTGAGAGTGCTGTCCAGAGCGGTCACAATGAAGCACTGTGGGATAGCTCCCGGAGGCCAATAACGTTGAATTCCGTCCACACTACCCCAATTCCGACCTGCTAAGACCGATTTTATCGCTAATCCCCTCGTCGGAGGTGGAGGAAAGAAACCGGTTTAAAGGGCCCTTTAAGTCGAAAGAAAGGGCTTCGTCGTGTGAACGTGTCCAGGCTTAATTTGATTTAACGCTGCTAAAGTCGACCTAAACTCGTAGTGTAGACCAGGCCGCAATCTCCCTGAGGACCAATACCTATAATATATTCTAAGCTTGTTGACAAGCTGATTTTGAGATACAGTGTTGGAATTATTAATGATATTTGAAATTATTGCTGTGGGAAGCCACCATACACTAACTTAACCATAAATTCCTTTATTAAATCCAGAGGCCAAATGGTATTTTATGCAGTTGCTTCAAACATGCCTAAAAAGCCAAAATAATGAGCAATTTACTACATGCAAACAGTAACAAAACATTTATAAGCGTTTTATTAAAATATTTACAAATGGGCTAAACCTAGGGCTGCTCAGACCCATGTTGGTTGGCTTCAATGTGGTCAGGCAGGTATTAGCAATGAGCTCTTTAAGAGTTTTGTTATACCTTTTATATCTTTTAACAAACAAGTGATGTCATTGCCAATGACTGACTTCAGCTAAAAACCAATTTGGGACAATTCACCCTTATTTCCAGTCTGAATCCAGATAAGATTTACAACCTTCCTTCCCAAGGCCTGTCCTCCCCTCCTTGCTGTCCAACAGTTTTCCCTTTGCACTGCAGTTCACACAGGCTTTAATGCTAGTGTGTGGGTTGGGAACGGGATGTGATGACTCATTTGAAGACAGATTCTCTTTGTTTGATTTAAAACCCTCTGTAGTCACCCCTATCGGTCAGAGGCCTTTTTAAAAAAAGAAAAAAACCTTTCCCTTATCTCGTTAGTTATTCTTCGAACCAGGCATCCTCCCTAGTTTATTCCTTCTGGGGCTTATCACTTATTATTTCCAAGGCCTTCCTTCTCCTACTTACTAGTCAGCGCCTTTCTTTACAACACATATGTATTTCCTTAAGCTAACTTCAAGTCTTTAATTTTATACTTGTCCTACATACAGTTTTACTTATAAATGTTTGACTACAGATTTTTTTCTCCCACTGCTGTAAAAGTTTTGCCCTTTCTGATTAACTGCAGACTTTATCCCCAAATTCCTCTCTGGCTGGAGGAGAATTTCTGTGGAAAGAAGCTTTTTTTTTGAGAGAGAGAAATAGATGTTCAAAATCAACAGTGTTTCCAACTGTAGTGTATAGCAGTGCTTCTCAAACTATCTGATGTGGGGGACCGGCAATTTTTCCCCCCCAGTATGCCAGGGACTGGTACCATATTTGCCAGGGACCGGTACCATATTTGCGCCATATTATTATCATTTTTGTATAGGCACGTATCACATCAGATCAGAAAAACGAACATTCTTCACTGTATTAATTGGAATGGGAGTGTGGCGTACATGCAGAGATGTTCCCATTTAAATACAATGAAGACTGACTGAAAGGCTATGCGTCTGTGCGGATAGTATAAAATGACTATTTGTTTACGGTCCAAGAAAATATTATTTGAACATTCGTAGTAATATTAATTGATATCAGAAACAATATAATGAATAAAATAATTTGGCAGACATTTTTTATTTTATGTTTATTTTGTAAACAAATACAATATTACAGTACAAATAAAAAAAATATTAAAAAAATCAAACCAGCAAAATCTCCTAACAAAGCTATTATAAAAAAATTATTAACCCAATAATAGGCATGTTAAAACCTTAACCTTTACTAATGTGAAAGGTGAGCCTGCTTCTTCTTTGTCAGCTTATCCAGTCATGGTTCAATTGAGGACAGTGCCACATGCAATGGAGAATGACTATCCATACTATTCCTGTACTTTGTCTTAATGACACTCATAGTTGAGAAGCCAGTCTCACAGAGGTATGTTGAAGGAAATGGGAGAAGAGTTTTCAGAACAATTTCAGTAAGCTCAGGATATTCTGCTTTCACTTTTAGCCAAAAGGAAGCAAGTGGTGATGTAGTTTCGAAACTCATCTTCAATCTTTCGTCAGCAGCCAGCGCCAACAATTTATCCTCCATAGTGACAGTTAAGTCATCTTTCAATGGTATAAACAGATTTCGGATCCATCCAGTCCCTTTCCGTGGATCTTCTTCTGCTGGAAAGCAAAACTCAAAATGTTCTGCCAAATTTGTCAAGTATTCACTGATGACGTTTCATAGAGATGTAACATCAAGGTCTTCGCCTGCATCGGCGATGATTGCTGCTAAGTTATGAAATATGTCAATCTCTTGACACTCGACTCTTCCATGCTTTTCGCTTTCGTTTCTGTCCGTCGATCTTGTCTGCCATTGTAAGACATGAAGCCATCCTTCCCTGCATGGAGGTGTTGAGATAATTAAAGATGGCAAAGGTATCAGCCAAATAAGCCAGCTTGGCTATCCAATCCACATCTCGGAACAGTTATGACCAATTAGGGTTTTTGTCCTGAAGAAACTCGGCAAGCTTGTTTCAGAGCTCAAATACTCTTGACAGGACTTTTCCCCTCGATAACCAACGTACATCGGCATGCAATAGGAGCTGTTTATGATCAGCTCCCATATCACATAATGCAGCGAATAGTCTCGAATTTAAAGCATTCGCCTTTACATGGTTCACAATTTTTACGACCTCGCTGAGGACACTGTTTAGTTCTGTTGACATTTTTTTTGTTGCAAGACTTTCTCGGTGAAGGAAGCAGTGCGTCGACTTGCATTCGGGTGCAAGCACCTTGATCTGGGTAACCACTCCAGAATGCCATCCTGTCATTGCGGCAGCGCCATCAGAACATACACCTACACAAAACTTGAAATCCAACCCACATTTGTTAATGATGTAGTTGCTCACAGTCTTGAACACTTCAGAACTAGTTGTTTTTGTTGGTAGTGAAGCAGAAAACAAAAAACTCTTCCTTCAAATCACCGTCATGTTCAAAGCGCACATACACCATCAGAATTGCCATATTAGCAACGTCTGTACATTCATCAAGCTGCAAAGAAAAGTACTTTGCTAATTTAATCTGTCCTATGAGCTGATCTTCCATATCGTGAGCCAGATTGTGAATTCATTGAGCTATAGTTTCATTTGAAAGTGGCACCTGAGCCACTTTCTTTGCCGCTGGCTCACCCAGCATTTCCATGCAGACATCTTTAGTACAGCCTATCACTAATGTCTCACCGATTGTGTATGGCTTTTTGGCCTTAGCAATGCGAAGCGCTACTTTATAAGAAGCTCACAAAGCACAAGTATTTATGTGTGACACTTCAAAGATCTGTTTCTGACGGCCTTTTAAATCAACATGCTTTTTTCCAAAAACTCTTTCGGCTTTGAACATAATTTAATTATGTTTTGTATTTAAATGCCTCTTAAGCTTTGACAGCTTCATTGCATCATTAGCCAACACAGCGCCACAAATAACGCACTGCGGTTTTGGCACTCCACCATCATTCATGGCTATAAAACCGAACTGAATGTATGAGGAGTCATATTTCTGAGTAAAGCTAGTACAAATTCTTTTTGTTGACAATACTTCGGTTTCATTTACATTGCCGTCATCTGATTCAGAATTACTTGTGGGTTCAGCAACCGGATGTGTCTGCTTGATAAATATGTCGATTGGGCCTCGCTTTGCCATCTGTAGGCATAAAAATAATTAATATAAATTCCATTACCCCGGGTATATACTTAATTTATTATATTAGGATGAAAGCCGAATAATGCAGTGGCAATGCTTTTATTGAGAAATATGTGCGGGAGAACATTGATTAATTGCGTAAGTAATGTTAGGATAAGAAAATATAAATTTTAAAATTAAATTGCAAACAGGATAATAATTGGAAATTTAAGATGGTGTGAACATATGGAAAGAATGAATAATGAACATCAAAAATAAGATTTACCTGTCTGAAAGATATGGAATGATAAAGTGAGGAATTTCGAGAACTTCCTGGTAGAAACACGTAGGTTTGATTCTAGAAGAGGGGAAGGCTATAAGTAAGACCAATGAGAGCATGTATGAAACGATACATGGCTATGGAGGAAGCGAGGATGTTATGCTCATACAAAGCACACGGGATCTTTTCAGAGGGAACAGTCTCACACACACACACACACACACACACACACACACACACACACACACTCACTCCTGACAGTTGATGTTCATAGTTACCAGTCTGTTGTAGCTTGAGTCAATCTAATGGCCAGTTAGATTGAGCACGAGTGAGGAGCTGGGCTCTGTCGGTCGCAATCCGATGCTCCGAGGCTTTGCAGGACTGAACACAGAGTTCTATGGCAAAACACCCCAGCTTTATAGTTGTAAATTCCCATTTGAGTCCATGCATTTTGCAATGTCATCCTGTAATCATTAGTCTTTAAGTGGTGTTAATCTTGGGGTTTTCTGCTGTTATCATTTGATGGTTATTGTCGGGCTTCCCATCGTTATCTCCTATTTGTTGTTTCGCCTTCGGGGGTGCCTGCCTCACCTCTGAGGTCGTCAATGCTGCTAACATGTTTAGCATCGGATACAATGGATGTTTTCTGATTGTCTCCTGGTCTTTCCAAGTCTCTCACTTCTTCTTGACCATCTGGACATTTGTGATGGCTTTCACACCTTATCTTTTCCTGATGCATCCATTCCTCATTCACACAAACAGTCTCTCACAGAAACCTTCAAAGGTATACAGACAGCAGTATTTTATATTCAGCAGAATACATTGTAAATGAAGCCTTGCTAAATCTTATAACTAAAACAATTCACATTGGGGCTTCAAGCTCTCAGCATTTCTCTAATCTATTTATCATAGACACAATACAAAATCCTGTCTCTTGCTAACTAAACTTTTTAACAGGTCCTAATTTTAATGCATACTGGAAACAGGATCCCAGTCTCAGATGGTCATTCCTTTCCGTTATTCAAAAAGGATGGCTGGCAGAATGAAATCAAAGTTTACATCAATTCTTATAGTACAATTATAAAATCCTGCTCCTACAAGGACTGTCTATTTGGCTATAGATATGTGGTGCTCAATTGTCTCTATCTACTTCGTAAGAGATACGGCGGGATAGGATAGAAACTAATTATTAAAATTTATAATATTATTAGTACTTACATTCTCAGATCAATGGGTTCGGACGAGGTCCCAAATGACAAATGCACAGAGATCCGTATGACACTCTCTATTCAACTTCTCGATGGTAACTGCTTGTGGGGCGGGGTCTTTATATGCGAAGGAGTGGGGTAAGCGCGCGCTCGCACGTCTCATGCAAAACATGCTGTAGTGTTATGGCATAATTATCAATATTATAATATGTGCTTCTGAAAACATAATATTATTTAATATTGTCGACTTATCGACTGATAATTATTCTTGGTGGAATTCCAGTGCAATTTTTAAATTATACTATTATTTCTCTCTTTCTTTCCTGGAACTTCGCCGCGGACCGGCACCGGTCCACGGACCACCACTTTGAGTAGCACTGGTGTATAGGATTAGGGTTGTGTCCCTTTCAGGGCCCGGTGGTAGTGTTCACTGTGTACTAGGCTTAGAAGTTGCTGGAAACCAGTCAGAGCAACAGGGTATCTGTAGTGAGGTCTGGCATGTATGTGTATATTCAAGAAACATGATTATTTGCCATCTGACTGTGCCTGTGTGGTTGGTTCATACTACTTTTGTTGTGTAAAGAGGAAAAGAGACAACATCAACTCTTGTGATTTTATCACAACTCCCGTAATATGTGGGGATTTCCTTAAAGCGCCAGCTCTTGTAGTCATGTGATGATGTGAGAATCTCAGGTTTCAATTGAAGAAAAATGTCAATTTCCAGCTCTTGTGTTTGGGGGGAAAAGCTTGAAAATGTGACCCTCTAAAGCTGTGGTCCCCAACCTTTTTGTGGCCAATAGCACATTCATGTTTTCAGAAGAGTGTGGCAGGTGCCAACAATTTTTCAAGTCTTATTTTGTATTTGTATATTAAATAATACAAAAACCATCATATTTAATATTATATAATATATGAATGCATAAGATAAAAAAGGTAATTTACATGTAAAAGGTATTAATTAAATTATTCGGCAATTACTCTTTCTCCTTACCATGTGAATTTGCTCTTTTTTATCTACCTGTAAGAAAAATTAAGGAGTTTTTACAAAATAAATATAAACAGTTTTCATCTTATTTATTTTAAAAAAGTAAAACATTGTTGAACTGCTGGTCCAAATATATTTATTATTCTTACTTTAACATAGATAGCCAGTTATGGTTAATTAAAAAATATTCTTTGTATTGTTACTTGTATCTGGATTACAACAAACAAACAAATAAATATGAAAAAAAGTTAAACACAAGTTAATCATACGCGCTCATCGGCACTTAATGGAAAATAGGTATCATTAATTCATGTGGTTTTTCTAATAAAGTCAATGTGATTTTTGGCACTGCATTTCTTCAGCCAATTTTTCGTAGTTGGGAGAGTAGGATGATATTCCTGTTTGTAAGCAATCATCAAGATGGGCATCTGTAAGCCGAGATCTATATTTTGATTTTATGATGTTCATCTGTTGCACAGGATTTTAGAACAATATCATTTGGAAGGTCCAAAATCTCCAGTTCCACGTCTTCTGTTCTTACTTAAATGAGACTCGCGATTGATGTAGCCATTTCTGTTACCTCTATTTGGCAAGTAAAAGGATTCACAAGAAAGGCAACTACAGGCTCAATGATGGTGAACTGTTGAAATCTCTTTTCAAATTGTTCCAGAAGTGTTTGAATGTGGATAACAAATGGTGATGGGTTAAAATCACTGTCACATACCATTTTCTTCATATTTGGGAAATGTACGAGAGACTTAGTCTTCATATGTGACATCTACAAGATCAGTTTTGCTTTGAATGATTTTACAGAACCTATCATTTGAGCCACATGTTTGTGTTTTCCCTGGAGCTCAAGATTTAAAATGTTCAATTTGTCAGTGATGTCAGCAAGAAAAGCCAAGTCCATTAAACAGCTGGAGTCTTCTAGTTGCTCGAAGTTCTGATGTGTGGACTTCAGAAATTCTTTGATCTCTTCAATTAGGCTTAAAAAACGTGCAAGAACTTTACCTTTGCTCAGCCATCATACTTCTGTGTGCAAGATAAGATCAGATTGTTTATCATCAACATCTTCCAACAGGGCCTTAAAAAGTCGGTGTTGCAAAGGTTTCGCTCGAATAGAGACAATTATTTTAATAACGACATTCATGATGTGTTGAAAAGAAAGAACTTTGACGCACAAAGCCTCTTGGTGGATAATGCAATGATAAGACAAAGTTCGGAAAGGATTCATTCTTCTTGCAGAGTGCAATGAATCCATTGGCTCTGCCAATCATTGCAGGGGACAGAGAAGCCGGAGAGAAGCCACGGCCCCGCACCTGCCGGGGACAGAGAACACCGGCGCCTGCAGCCTGTGGCCCCGGAGTTCTCTGTCCCCGGCAGGTGTGGGGCCACAGCTTCTCTCCCCTGCTGGGCACTACTTTTCACACCGTGTCACTAGGCGGGCACACTTAAATGCCCATGGTGCCCGCACGCACTGCGTTGGGGACCACTGCTCTAAAGGCTCAAAATATTTAAAAAAACCAGCCGAACATGACATTTATTATTTTTAAAAATCTCATTATTTTTCAGTCAATCTTGTTATTTTGGGGTATTGACTCCTGAACAGTTGGGGCTGTCAATACTGGATGGGGAAGAACAGACTCAAACAAACAAACAGGATGAGGGGAAACACTAAAAGAAAATGTTGGGTGGGTGGCAGTGGATAAATGATCCCATGTCTTGTTTTAGGTTCAGTGAATGCTGTCTGACACCCTGGGCCCCAGCCCTGCAAACACTTACACACCTGAGTGACTTTACGCATATGAGCTGTCTCAGTGAGTGCGGTGGGGCTGTTCATGCACATAAAGTTAAACACGTGTGTAAGCATCAGCAGGATCAGGGTCACAGCCCTGTCTAAAGTGATGTGAGCAAACACCATGTGGAGAAGAAGCGACCTCCGAATAGCCACTGAGCAAAAACAAATGTCACAGGGGTCCCAAGCTCCACCAACAACCTCCATCAGGGGTCACTTGGCGAATAGGGGGCCTGTGCTCTCCAGAATGGAACCTCTTCCCATTACTTCTGTCTCCAATCTCAGGCAGTGAAGATTCCCTCCAGAAAAGGCAATAGGCTGTTTGATAAAATAAGAAAATGGTATGAACTCCTTCCAGAAACGGCTCCAGAAAAAAGCCTGCTTTGAGTTCAAGCAGATGGAATGTGAATCCAGATGGGATGAGAGTCTAGGCCTCCAGCCAAGTATCCTGTCTCCAACAGGGGCCAGCACCAGATGCTGCAGAGGAAGGTGTAAGAGACGGCCCATGGAGGAACTTCCCTCCTCACCCTGAAGCAGGAGGGTTAGATCCCTGTCCAAACTCTTTATTTTTTACCTTGACTATCCCAACTCTGGACTTTCTCATTGTCATATAAATGTCCAATTCTTTCTTGACTCCTGCTGAGGTCTTGGGCTCATTGTGACAATGAGTTCCACGGGCTAATTATGTGTTTGTTTTCTTTTACCGTTTTGAATTTGCCCCCTTTCAGTTTCATTGACTGTTCCTTTTTTTCTTGTGTTGTGAGATGGGGAGAACAGAAGCTCTTGGTCTATTTTCTCCATCCCATTCATTATTTTGTATACATTTACCATGCCCCCTCTAAAGCATTTCCACTCTAAAATTTCTGACTTTTCAATCTCTCTGAATACCAAAGATGTATATAAAATAAATGTCCTGAATTGTTAGGTTAATAATAAAGAGTCTAATTCAAGGTAGCTCAGTAGAAATGAACTTTATTAAAAATCACATTAGAAAAGAAGCAGTTTCAAATAGCTCTTCCTTAGCTGATTGCCTTAAAATCCACTTATTTTCTATAACTGAGAGGAAAATCTCCCAGTAATCAATGGAATAATCAAGAAGAAGTGCTGTGTGATAGCTGCTAAGCCAAAGATTCTGTGCCTTGATGATTCTGATCGTCTGCACTGGGGATGAGCGACTCCTTTCATTGTCTTGCTTTTTCTTCACATACAAACTACAATAAGTAGATAAAGAAACAACCTTTAAATATATTACAGGTGTACTACTGTATAGCTGGAGTTTAACTGATGTATATACCATTCCATAGCCTAATGTAGTTATCTCAGCTCTCACCACAGGCCTCACGGGAGCAGCACCGTTCGTCAGGAGCAACAGACACTCTGTTACACTGCTCTTGTTCACCCCATCCTTTTCTCCCTTCCTTTTGAAAAGTACGGGACAGGCCCCTGGCAGGCTGTGCTGAGCACACAGGCCTGGCTCCCTCCTTCAAAACAATCTGCTGTTTCCACTCTAAGCAGGTCACTTTAATTGAACGTTATCCCAACTACCCATGTTATGAAATGTTCCCCATCTCACTGGCTGTGGTTCTTGGGGGAGGGGTGTCTTGCAGTGATCCTTGAACTAATAACAAAGGTGTCAGATCTCAGTCACTTTGAATCAATAAATTTAACATTTTTATTGCAAATCTTGAGATGAACAGTCCAGGCCTCTTTATGATGCTGCCTTTCGATGCAGATCCCAGGAACCAGGCATTGCTCACCCGGGATTGGCCTCTCTACCGCCCGTGTTCCTAGTCCTAAATCTGAAGGTACCAGAATGTCACTAAGAGGGGCTGAGAGCAGGGCATGAGGCGGGGGGTGGGGGTGGGGGGAGGCAGTTATCTCAGCAGGACCAGGAATCCCAGGGAAGTTTCTCCCAGTTCACTCCCAGCTCCACTTTCAGCCACTGCCCAGAGATACTCCTCCCACCTCTGGGAGCGTCCGAGCTTCCCCACACCTGCTGTACCACTAACTAAAATAAGCACGAAGCCATGAGGAGGCTGCAGATGGTGCCTGCTCCAGGCCAGGCACTGAGTGGCCGCAGGGTTCAGGCACTTCCCACGGGCACCGGCAGCTGCTAGGTGGCAGAGATCCTGAGAGGAACAGCGGCAGGGAGTGCAGCCGGGTGTGTTCTGGCTCAACTACATCACTGCTCCCATCCTGATGCCTCTGCTCCATCCCTGCCCCCATATACTTCACATTTCCTTCCTCTCCCCAGCTGGGTGTCCACATTTCCTAAATAGCAAGAGACACCTGGTCATAGCAGCTTGCTTGGTCCTGTATATAAGGGTTCCCATTTCATTTAGCTGAAGCCACAGTTTGGGAAATGGGGCCTGGATGAACAAAAGGAGTTAGGTGTAGGGTGACCAGATAGCAACTGTGAAAAACAGGACAGGAGATGGGGGGGGGGTGGTAATAGGAGCCTGTCAAGGTTCCCTCCCCACTCTGAACTTTAGGGTACAGATGAGGGGACCCGCATGAAAGACCCCCTAAACTTATTTTTGCCACCTTAGGTTACCAGTATGCTGCCATCACCAAGCGTTAACCAAATATTTAGGGAGAGCCACTTGGAACTCTGCCTTCCCCTAAATTTCTCCCAAGTCCCTAACCCCCCTTTCCTGGGTAGACTTGAGAATATCCCCTCACCACTTAGTCCTGGTGAACACAGATCCAAACCCTTGGATCTTAAAACAATGAAAAATCAATCAGGTTCTTAAAAGAAGAATTTTAATTAAAGAAAAAAGGTGGAAGGAGTACCTCTGTAAGATTAGAATGAAAGATAATCTCACAGACAATCAGATTCAAAACACAGAGGGTTTCCCTCTGGGTAAAACTTTAAAGTTATACAAAGAACCCACATTTACCTTCCCTCTTATCTGCAAAAGAACCCACAAACAAGAAAATAAAAGTAATCTAACACATTCCTTCTCTAAATACTCACTACCCTATAGGAGTTGGATGGCACCTTTTTTCTCTGTGTCTGGAAAAAGCACACACCCAGCACAGACAAAAGACTTTCCCCCCCCCTGCCAGATTTTAAAGTATCTTGTCCCCTTATTGGTCCTTCTGGTCAGGTGTCAGCTAGGTTATGTGAGTTTCTTAACCCTTTACAGGTAAAAGAGGAATTAACCCTTAACTGTATGTTTATGACAGAGCCTATATAAGAAAAAGTCCCCAAAAACAGGTCTGTCCCTATAAAAACGGGACATCTGATCACCCTAGTTAGGTGCCTATGTCTCAGTTCTAGGCAGGAGGTAGGTGTCCAGACACCTAGAGTGGGGCAGCAGTGCACATGCCCAGAGGCAGCAACACAGGCACTGGGGGATCTTTAACTGCAAACACTTAGGTGCTGAGTGAGTTTAGGTGCCTACAGCAGAAACTAAGGAGTGGGCCCCCACCCCTCCTCCCTTACCTGCTCACACTTTGGATTTCTGCAACGTTTCTGAAGCCAAAGCCCGAGCCCTGCCGACTGGGGCTGAACCCAAAGCCCAAGCCCCACCATGTGGGGCTGAAGCCCCAGCCCTGCAGCAAGGGCCCCCTGTGGCGTGGGGCCCCAGACAATTGCCCTGCTTGCTACACCCTAAAGCCGGTCCTGGGAGATAGCAAGAGAAGCACTGGTAGCATGGACCCGAGAGAAAGCCAAGAGAAACAGCTTTTTGAGCGACGTGCTGGCTGGAAAGGCAGGCTTGGAACTGTGAGAAAAGAAACTGTCTCCTGTTGTTTAGCTCTACTGTGTTCAGGGGGAAAGGACTTTGTGTTTATTCTTTGTAAATAAACAGAATTGCATCCAAGAAATACCTGACTCATACCATCAGTTTCTCCACCTAATTGAAACATCCTGCAAGATCCCAAATTTGTCTAACTGCTCATGCCAATAGGAAGTAACAATACCAACCCACAAACCTCACACACCTCCCCCAAACTCCCTGAAAATAGCTTGGCCTTGCAGAGTGCACAGAAGGTGGACAAATTTAGGCGATTTTTGGTCAAAGGGATAAGTGAACTCATAGGAACAAAAGACATAGGACTGGAAGGGACCTCCTGGGCCATCATGTCCAGCAGGCAACCCTGTCATATAATCCCCTTCATAAACATATCAAGCTGTATCTTAATACTAATTAGGGTGTTTGCCCCCATTCCTCCTATTGGGAGGCTGTTCTAGAACCTCACCCCTCTGATGGTTAGAAACCTTCTTCTCATTTCCAGACTAAATTTATTCATGGCCTGTTTATCCCCATCTGTTCTTGTGCCAACATTGTCCTTGAGCTTCAATAGCTCTTCACCCTCTTAACCCCTGATGTATTTATAGAGAGCAATCAGATCACCCTCCGCCATCATTCTGCTAGGCTAAACAAGCCAACCTCTGCCAGTCTCCTCTTGTAAAATGGGCTCTCCATCCCCCTCATCATTGTAGCAGCTCTTCTCTGCACCAGTTTGAATTCACCTTTCTGGAACTCAGGTGTCTAGAATTGTACACACTATTCCAAATAAGGTCTGACCAGTGCCTTGTACAATTGCATTAATACTTCTCTTTCTCTACTGGAAATACCTCACCTGATATCTCCTAGGATTGCATTTGCCTTTTTCACAGCCACATCACATTGGTGGTTTGTAGTCATTCTATTATTGGACCACATACCCAGGTCTCTCACCGCCTCTGTAGTTTCCAACTGATGAACCCTCAGTTTATAACAGAAATTCTTCTTACTAGTCTCTAAATGCAGGATTTTACAGCCAGGGGCCATCACCCAGAGCTGACAGTATTTCTGCATTTCCTGTTCAATCTGACATCACAGTGTATACATCCTTTACCAGTACTAACCTCTTGTTCAAGAACTGTTGGTACACATTCAAATGCCTTCTTTTTCTGTGTTTTATGTGCAGCTGACATCTCCTTGATCTCCATGTTGAGTAGACGAAACATTTGCTTGTGGAGGCAGGAGAGAAAAAGTCAAAATGACAATTTGTAGTTCTGCTGGGACGCTCAGCGCAGCAGCTGCACTCGGCAGCCGCAGCACCGCACCGGGCAGCGTGCCAGGCAGGCAGCGTGGCCGGAGGATGCCTGGGAGAGTGCATTAGTGGCTCTATATACCAGGGGGACTGGAGCCGGCACAGCGGGAGAACAGACCCCTCCCTCCCCCCGCTAGATAACATGGGATGGGGAGAGCACAGGGGCCCCAGGCTGGGAGAGAGGTGGGGACGAGTCACATGAGGGAGTCACGTGGGAAGGTCAAGTGGGAGAGTCACTTGTCCCTATTTAGATGGTGCCCCCTTTGTGTCCCTCCCCATTAAACCAAATAAAGTGCACCCAGATACCAGAGTAGTGGATGCACTGGAAGTGCTTATAACTAGGGGGTCATACGGTTTGTTCCTTGTCTACGCCAAACTTTTTGCACACACCTGGGGCTTCTCGTATCTCTCTATCCCCACAACAAACTCCCTGTGTGTCCTTCTCCAATCCCTCTCTATTTCAGGGACTCCCTGAAACTCCCCCAACCCCTCCCTCATGCCTGGGGCTCTGTATCCCCCCTCCCCCAGTCCTCTCCTGCCTCATGCCAGGGTTTCCCAATCTTCAGTGTCCAAACCCATTCTCCCACTTCTCCTCATCCCTCCCCCATTCATTATTATTTCTCTTCTTTCTGTCTGGGAGGTTTTGTCATTCAGGGAGTCACCGTGTCAAACTCTATTAGGAGGATAAGTACAGCGGAGCAGGGATGCTGTTATGCTGGAAGGTGTTAATAGTGACATTCACCAGCTGTTTGATCTACAGACAACTGTAGAACTGTTTGAAACCATGGCTGTGCTAAACAGATGGCAGGGGCTCCATGGGTCCCCCATTTCCCCTTTTTTGGAAAATGGGGACACATGGGGTTCTTGTACAGTCAGAGAAATGCCATCAGCTGAATGTATGGCCTTGCAAGCTTGGCCAATAAACAATCGTAATTGTATATAAAAATAATAAATTAACCTGCCAGCAATAGATAGCACAACCAATCCCCTATCTTGTAATAACACTATCAATCACAAAAAATACCTGGAAAACTCTCTATGATGGTATCCAATAAAGCAAAAGCTCAAAAAATATGGCTTGCTCTATTGCCGTAAAGATGAGTAAATAAAAGCTTTTATGGATACCACCAAAGGGAATGAATCCTATAGCCAGAAACACTCAATCACCCTCCCCCAAGATGCAGAGTCATTCTTTTCCTTCAAGTTTAACACGAGTTTATGAAAGGAACATTTCACAACTAACCTCTGGATCAATAGTTGGGTTGGAAATCATTTCGTTGACCATGTTGACTAGGTCGATCACCCTCTCCAGATCATTCCTCTCTTTTTCGAGCTCATTCCTCTTTTTTTCAGTCTCATTCCTCACATTTCTGAGCGCTTCATTGCCAGTGTTTACGATCTCCTCCTGAATCTTCAACAACTCCTTGTTTATTTTTTCCAGGTCATTTTGGATCTTGCGCTTTTCTACATTCAATTCTTCAGGGATGTTGAGCTGTGTGTAATGAAATCAGAGACAGATTCTATTGTACAACAGGCCAGCCAGAACCAAGTTTAAATTTATACGTACCCTTCAGTTTTTCTATATTAAGAGAATATTAAGGTTGCTAAGTCAAGCACCCAAGGGTATGACAAATTTAAATGGCAAAAAAACCCACTTTGTTAACGCAGAGCAAAGGTTGCCCAGTGGTATCTCAAGCCCTTGCAGAATGTCAAGTTCAGCAAAACCCAAATGTCTGAAAACCCAGCAATACAGTCACTGGGAATTATCTACATGAGCTCCAGCTGCACTCACTGTATTAGCTATAGCTGTATTGAATGGTGGAGGAATAAGTTGGAGCACTTTGGTTGAGGTTCGTTTGTAAAATGAGATGATCTGGAGATTAGTCTGAGGAGCATCATAGAGCTGAGACTGTGATAGGAGGAGACCTGGGTCTGAGTCCCGCCATGGATGCTATCAGAGGAGAGATCCATATGACCTTCACCTACCAGTCTGCATCATTTCTATACAGAATTGTGTGGTTGTGGCAGTGACCAGGCCATGGGCATTGTCAGGAGTGAGGTGCGATATCAGAGTAGGGGAAAGGACAGGTTTAGGTGGTATCCTGTGTGCAGGTGGGAAGGGGTTATAAAAGGGTTTGAAGGGGTTATTAAATTTTACAAGCGTGATATTGTGTTAGAGGAGTAGGTTCAGTGTTTGAGTACAGGACAGGTGCAAACAGCATCTTTCCATTACAGTGTAAAGGCAGAGTGGGTGTGGACGCAATGGGTGTATTGAGGCGTCGCTCAAAGAGGGCAGAGTTAAGGTTGTGTGGGCATTTATCTTAACTCTATTTCCTGGTTTTCAGACATTTGAGTTTTGCTGAACTTGACATTCTGGAAAGGCACAAAACAATCACTGGGCAACCTTAACTCAGCATTAATGATGGTTTGTGTCATTTAATTTCCTAGTTTTTCAAATGGAAAGAAATTGTTTTGGTTGAAGTTCATGGTCATTTATTCAGCTGTAGTCCTCACCCAGGTTTGCAGATGATATGCTACTGTACCTAGATAATAATCAAAAACCCTAGCTTTTATGTAGTGCTTTTGATGAGAAGGTCTCAAAGAACTTTAAACCATTATCCCCATTTTACAGATGGAAAACTGAGGCAGAGAGAGGTGAAGTGACTTGCCCAGAGGTCACCCACCAGGCCAGTGGCAGAGCTATGAATAGTCACATTCCAGTCATCTTTCCACTAAACCACCTGGCTACTCTGTGATTCCTCAGCGCTTCTCCCCACCCCTGTACATTTTGTTGTAGTGGAACGGGGATAATGGATGTGCCTGAAGTGTTTATTATGTGCATCTGCTAAAAGGGCTGGTAAGAGAAACCTCATCCATGCTGTATATCCCAAAATCTTTATGGCTATTACAGTAACTTGAAACATGTGAGAAAAGACTGGTGTCTTTCTCTCCTTCTCCACCCCTGTCCCACCATTCCGCACAACATGTCACTCCCCCCCACACCATTTCCAGCTCCTCCTCCCCTTCCCATCCCACTAAGACATTACTTGCACTGTAGAAGCCATTAACATGTAGGCAGCTGTTCCTTGCTATCGCCTGCCCTGTGCTGCTCCGTTCAGATATCACAGGCAGCAGCTTACCAGAGGGCTCCATGGTACCTGGTTACACAGCCTGAGCTGCACCCCTCACACTTACTACCCAGCTACATCTGGGCCTCCTGCCCGATTCAGTCAGGCTTCCCTCACTATGCTCCACATCCACACAGTCCATCTCTCCTCCTAACCAGACCACATACTCTGGGGCAATCCCGGTCCATCGGAGATGTGTCTCTTAACTCTTCATTTTCTGCATTTCAGGTGTTTAAATTTGTGTTACCATAATTCCCACCCCTCCCCCCAGATCCCAGCTCACACAGAGGGGCTCAGACACCCCAAGATGAGCAGCGGCCCCCAGATCCCAGAACATACAGTGGGCAGGGAGAGGGGATCAGACCCCCGCAGAGCGGTAGGGCTCCCCTAGATCCCAGCACACACACACAGCAGGGGAGAATTCAAGGCTAACAGCCCTCTCCCCCCCGGGGCACCATTTCAGATTTTGGTGGGTGGGGCAACTTAAATCATGATACCAGGGGCCATTTAGTCACCTGAAAACTCTAGGGTATTTTTTCCAGATAATGGGGGTGGGGGGCATGACCACAAATTATAACTCAAGGTAGGGGCTCAGCTCAAAATGTTTGAAAACCTCTCCGGGTGCAAGCAGGCTGTAGCTAGGGGCTGTATCCAGAGAATGGGGTGTAGCTAGGGACTTTATGAAGGGAGCTAGGGGCTGTGTGCAGGCACTGGGGTAGCTCAGGGTGCAGGGAGGGGGATAGCTAGGGGCTGTGTGCAGGCAGGGGTGTAATTAGTGCTGTATGCCAGGAGGGGGTTAGCTCAGGGTGCAGGGAGGGGCTGTACCTGAGGGGGTGTGGTTGTTGCTGTGTGGTGGTTTTCAGACTTTAAAGTTGCAGGTTCAGAGAGGTGTTAAGTGCCTCATTCATCTCAATGAGATGTTCTCATCTGAAGGAGAATAGCCCATGGAGATGAAAACATCCTGAAAAAATAGCTGGAAATGTGTGAACTGCCCCATTCATGTCAAGTGGATGTCCCCATCCCCCCTGCAGGACAGTTTCTGATATGTGCCAAGCATGGCCGTTCTCAGCTCCTCACACCATCTCAGCAGCGTGTTCTCCTTGCATGCTCCGAACCTGCCTGGATGGGGAGCTTAAATCAGAGGGCAGGGCTTCCCAGATCCTGGCTCACATGTGGGGGCAGGGAGGGGGCTCAGACCTGCCAGTAGGGCAACTCCACCCCAGAACCTGGCTCACATAAGGCGGGCAGGGAGGTGGGGTCAGACCCTCAGATGCTGGCACACACACAAGGGGCAGAGAGGGGGCTCAGACACTCCTGAGGGACAAAGACCCCCGAGATCCCAGCTCACACTGGGATTAAGGAGAGGAGCTCAGATCCCCCGGAAAGACAAGGACCCAAACCTCGCTCACATGAGGAGGCACCTGGAGGGGGATCAGATCCCCTATAGATGGGGAGGGTCCCCAGATCCTGAAATTCACAAATCTAGGTTTATTTTTTTTACCCCCAAATAAAACAAAAGTGCTCTGTCTCAAAGAAAATGTAGCAATATGCCATAACAGCTTTTTCTAAATTTTCTGCCCAATGCGGCACTCCAACTGACACGGCCTGGATCAGTCAGCATCAAAGGCCTAATACTTAACACCTTGAGCTATACACTTCAAGGGAAGTGATTTTTCCTCTTTATTTGGCACTGTTGAGGCCACATCAGGGTAAGCCCTGGTTCACCATTCCCGGCCAATGGGAGCTGCAGAAAGTGGCGTGGACCGGGCCACTGGGAGCTGCGAGTGGCGGTACCTGTGGACGCTCAGGTAAACAAAGCGTCTCGCGGCCCGCCAGGGGCTTACCATGAACAAGCCGCGGCCCAAGGTTGAGAACCCCTGCTCTAATGTACAGAAGTGAAATCTTTTTCATACAAACTTTTACTTTGATTTTCTCCAAAGGGCTGGTGGGTGCCAGACCTTCTGTTGAGGTAACCCTTGAGCGTTGGATACAATGATCGAGCCCTGGTTTAATCGCTATAGATGAACACCAAATGGTTGATAAAATCTGTTAACCTTTTTTTAAAAATCGGAGGCTATATCTTGGGAACCCCTTGGGGAAATGTCCTCAAATTTGGAACAGTTACAGAATCTCACACATGAAGAACAGGAGTACTTGTGGCACCTTAGAGACTAACAAATTTATTAGGTGGCCAGATACCCTGTCTTCCCCCCCGTTCCTGAACGGCTCTGGGGCTGAGGTGGGGGATGGGTGCCCGGGTACCTAGGGTGAGGTGCTCCACAAACCAGATGAAAGACAGTGGAGGAGCTCCTGTCTGGTGTGTTTCGACCAATCCAGTAGGTCTGCTTTGAGCACACCTAAGTCCTCACAAAACAATGGCAGGAGGAGGAGGCCCTTCTTCACAAGATATAGCCCGGTGGTTAGGACACTTACTCAGGGTGTGGGAGACGCCTGGTCATAGGCACCGACTCCATGGCTGCTCTGGCGCTGGAGCACCCACAGGATAAAATAGTGGGTGCTCAGCACCCACCAGGGGCCCTGCCGATCAGTGCCCACCCCAGCACATCCCACCCACATCAGCTGTTCAGTGGCGGGGGAAAGGGGGGGGAGCGGGGAAGGAAGGGAGGGATCGAAGGCGGGGCGCTCGGGAGATGGGGCAGAATGGGATGGAAAGAGGTGGGGGTGGGGCCTTGGGGGAAGAAGTGGAGAGAGGGAGGGCATGGGGCAGAGCAGGGGTCGAGCACCCCCAGGGAAAACCGAAAGTTGGTGCCTCTGCACATGGTTTAAGTCCCCCCTCTGCCTGACAGGGAGAAGGGATTTGAACAGGGGTGAGCCAGCTGCTCAGCTGCGAGCCCTAATCACTGGGCTCTGGAGTGATTCTCACTTTTTGTCTGGCCCAGTTAATTTTAGTTATTCAGTTAAAGTGAAAAAACCTCAACAAGGGAGATGGAGAGAGACCCACAGCAAGATTATCTCATAGCTCAGTGATTAGTGCACTCACCTGTGAGGTGGCAAACCTAAACCTGGGGTTCAGGCACCTACATCTGGGGTTCAGGCACCTAAGTATGGA
>NW_020695425.1:32244-43980 GCF_002925995.2 Terrapene triunguis
ACTCAGTACAGTACTTGTGGCATCTTAGAGACTAACAAATTTATTAGAGCATAAGCTTTCGTGGGCTACAGCCCACTTCTTCGGATGCACCATCTGTACACATGGATCCCACTTCTACTGTGCACGTGCCCCATGTGCACAAGTTTGGATTTTTTGCCAGCAGTGTCCGTTGGGGCTGCACCTGCACTCAGAATGCCCTCGCCCCCCTACCTGAGGGCATAAACAGAAGGGTGGACCCAACCATCCCTCAGTTACTTCACTAATACAGAATCCCAGAGCTAAAGAACTCCATAGAAGGGTGGAAGGAGGGTGGGTTGGGGGATCCATGTGAACAATACAACTTGAAGAACCACCATTACTGGAAGATAAGTCACTGTTCTTTCTCCTTCAACTAACTGCCCACATGGATCCTACTTCTGGTGAGTAGCCAACAGTTACCTCCTGGCTTGGAGGTGGGAGCTAGGAGACCAAAATTATCTCATTGTTTCCTTGTACTCCCTGTCTGTCTGTCTGCATCTGTCCTCTCTTGTCTTACACTTGGATGGGAAGCTCTTTGGGACAGGGACTGACTTTCAGTTCATAGAAACGTGAACAGAAAGGTGCCTGTCTTAAAACTCGGTGCATCTTTGACTGGGGTGACAGAGAAAAAATAAAAGCAGCAGCTAACAGGTATAACTCCTCTCAACAAGGGTCAGCCCCCAACAGACTCCCTAAAAACCTCCCACCCTCCAACCCCATCCAGCCTCCTCCTCTCCAAACGCTTTAGCAAAGAGCAATATCCCTAAGAGGGCTGATGCTGGGCCAGATCCTCTGCTGCCCCATTTTTGCCCCCTCCTGCCAGCTCTGTGCCCGGGGCAGGTGCCCCTTCCGCCACTCCCTGCTTATAACCCTCAGGATGTCACGTGGGCTGCAGCTGTGTGCTGACTGGGCAGCAAGCAGTCTGCAGGTTGAGAACCATCGAGCCTCCTCCTTCCCAAAAGTCTTAGCAAAGAGATACCAGTAGCCATGTGCCCTAATGGTTAACAGACTAGATGATTCAGAGCAAGGAGGGGAGGGGGTAGGAGGCAGGGACTTTTTCCGGAGCTGAGGTCACCTCATGCAGCCCTGCCGGCCAGAAGTGCCCTTTCTTTTAAACTGAAGGGCTTCATAATGGGCCCCAACATTCTGCACCACCGTAACATTCTAGCTGGATGTAAGGCACAGCCCCACCAAGAGCACATGGCAGTGACACAGTCTGGAGGGGACACAGGCACGGACCACGGTAGTGAGATCTGACTATGTCTGAATGAAATGTTCACGATCTCCTGGACAGATGCAGATGGTGAAAAGCCTCCCTGGCCACTTCTGCTAAATTACCATTTAAGAGCAGCTGGGGGCAAAACCACATGGCCAAACAGCAAACACCAGTCACAGTCACACCCTCAACCAAGGGGGAGAAACTATCACCACGATCTCTTCAGACTGTTTTCACTCTCTACCAGCATCACTTCAGCCTTATCCAGATTGAGTTTCAGCCAGCTCGCTCTCATCTGTGCCCCACTCTTGCTCACACTGCTGTCTTGCAAGCAATTCTTGTCCACTTTCAGCTTGTCTCCTGCCCCTTCCCCTTCCCCTTCCCCAGCCAGACCCCAACCCAGGGGCCTCAGCGAGGAAGATAACAGGAGCAGAGAAGTGCAGCAGCACCTCTGTCTGCAAGTGTCCATTTGCCCAGGTGCAGGGCACTGACCCTTCCCCCTTCAGCTAATGCTGAGAATCCAAGAGAGGGTTTCTCAGGCTGTGAGAAGATGGCTGTGCCAGGGGTCTGTGGAAAGGGGGGATCCGCACCACCAAAAGATTTTGCCCTAATCCCTGGGCAGAATTGTAACACAGACACCAAAGCCACAGAGTATGGTAGTGTCAGAGTTTCAGGGTAACTATGTCTTTGACCCCCTCCGTCGTCTAGTCCAGAGAACTTTTATTTAAGGACGAAAGCATAAAGAGACAATAAAAGGGTCTAAAGGTGCACTATGTATACCAGAAATAGCCTATCAGTCCTGGGAGATTCAAGTCCTTCAGCCCTTCTGCAACGTTTGCTCCCCTGCCCCCCCTTTTGGAGAAAGGGTCATGTCCATAGTTGCCGACTCTGTGGGTGCTCCGGGGCTGGAGCACCCATAGGGGAAAATTGGTGGGTGCTGTGCACCCACTGGCAGCTCCCCGCCCCAGCTCACCTCCGCCTCCTCCGCTGAGAGTGCCTTCCCCGCTTCTTCCCCTAGCTCTCAGAGCTGTTTTGCCGCGGTAAGCACTGGGAGGGAGGGGGAGAAGGGGGAATGTGGCACTCTCGGGGAAGAGGCGGGGCTTTGGGGAAGGAGTCCAATAGGGGCAGGGAGGGGGTGGAGTTGGGGTGGGGACTTTGGGGAAGGGGTTGGAATGGTGGGGGGGGGGGGGGGAGTAGGGGCGGGGCCAGGGGCAAGAGTGGGGGTTGAGCGCACACTGGCGCCGAGAAAAGTTGGCACCTATGGTCATGTCCATTTATTGAATCAAAAAGAATGCCTTCCTGTCAGTTCAAATTCGCTCTTTATACCCCAACCTCTTTCTTCGTTTCCCAGACTTTCTGAAAACAGGAAAAACACCTCAGTGCTGCTTTCCCCAGGAGGCCAACCCTCACAAAGTGAGGTGTCTGCACAACTGGCCTGGGGATTTGGCCTTAATCACCCCTTAGTGATTCCGGATTCGACAGGGAACCCATCCAATGAGTCAGGAACACACAAATGTACATAATCTGCACTGATACAAAGGGCTGTGAATATATTATGGGACCATAGCAGCGAACAGAGGAGAAGCCAACATAGGGAGTTTGTCCAGGAACTGTCCGAGAGGAGCTACACTGAATGCTGCATTAGGGGGGCTGTGTTGTGAGCTGGTGGGGTGAATATCCAAGAATCTGTCTGCTGTGAGCATTTGTTTGACTGGAGCTAGTTGCAGGGACTGTTTGACCATGTGGTTGTTTGTTTGAAAAGTGTGAACTGGGAGTGCTTTGTTCCAGGTGGACCTTGAGTGATTGATTGGGGGGGGGGGGGAGGCTTTGATCTGTGACAACTGCTTCCAGCCAGCAACCTTCTGAAAAAGCAGCCAGTGGTGAACCGAGTGAGCGGCGAACCGAGGAAAGGCCAACAGAGGGAGTTTGCCTGGGACTTCGCCTGGTGGGAGTTCCCACAGAGTTTTTTTGCATTTCAGGATTCTGTGAACAGTAAATACAATATCTGAAGAGGCTCCTAGAAGAAAGACAATATGGATAAGTGAGCAAACAGCTGATGTGACGTGCACAGGATGTCCCATATTTGTCTTTCTATCAGAGGATAGAAGTGACTTTGACTGTATAAAGTGCAAGCTGGTCTCCATATTGGAAGAGAAAGTTAAAGAACTAAAGACCCAAGTATCAACCATGCGTTGCATCAGAGAAAATAAAGACTTTCTGGATAGAAGTCAGAGTTTGGTACTGCAGGCACAGCATACTGAGGAATCCGAGAGTGCAGTCCAGAACAGGGTAGAAAATTGGCAGCATGTGACCTCCAGAAGATGAAAGAGGAGAACCCACGTACCCCCAATGCAGGTAGTGGTAAAAAACTTTTTTCAGGCTCTCTGCACATGTACTACAATGGACAATGGTTTGGAAGAGTCATCTGAGGGAAGGGATGAGAAGGAGACCCCATTGACTGGAAGGCAGGGATGCATTGTCCTAGGGATGGGGGTTCCATGACCAACACTCTGAAGAGGAGGAGATAAGTGGTGGTGGTCAGGGACTCCTTCCTAAGGGGAATGGAGTCATCCATCTGCCGACCAGACCGGGAAACTCGAGAAGTGTGCTGCTTCCCTGGAGCTAGAATTCAGGATGTGACAGTGTCTGCCAAGACTTATCAAGCCCTTGGACTGCTACCCCATCCTACTGCTCCCCATGGGCACCAATGATACTGCCAAGAATGACCTTGAGTGGGTCACTGCAGACTACGTGGATAAAGGAGTTTGAGGTGCAAGTCATGTTCTTATCCATCCTCCCTGTTGATGGAAAAGGCCTAGGTAGCAACCATCAAATTGTGGAAGTAAATGCATGGTTGTGCAGGTGGTATTGGAGAGAGGGCTTTGGATTCTTCGACCATGGGATGTTGTTCCAGGAAGAAGGCTTGGAAGAGATGGGATCCACCTAACAGAGAGGGAAGAGCATCTTTGCAGACAAGCTTGCTAACCTAATGAGGAGAGCTTTAAACTATGTTCAGCAGGGGAAGGAGACCTAAGCCCTAAGGTAAGTGGGGAAATGGGATACTGGGAGGAAACACAAGGAAGAGGGTGCAACCAGGGAGGCCTCCTGATTCATACTGAGAGAGTAGGGCAATCAGCTAGTTATCTTAAGTACCTGTACACGAATGCAAGAAGCCTGGGAAACAAGCAGGAAGAATTAGAAGTCCTGGCACAGTCAATAAACTATGATGTAACTGGAATAAGAGAGACTCGGTGGGGTAACTCACATGACTGGAGCACTGTCATGGATGGGTATAAACTGTTCAGGAAGGACAGGCAGCGGAGAAAAGGTGGAGGAGTTGCACTGTATGTAAGAGAGCAGTGTGATTGCTCAGAGCTTCAGTATGAAACTGGAGAAAGGCTGTTGAGAATCTCTGTGCTAAGTTTAGAGGTGAGAGCAATGAGGGTGATGTCATGGTAGGTGTCTGCTATAGACCACCAGACCAGGAGGATGAGGTAGACAAGGCTTTCTTTGGACAAGTAAGAGAAGTTTCCAGATTATAGGTTCTGGTTCTTATGGGGGACTTCAATCATCCTGACATCCGCTGGGAGAGCAATACAGTAGTGCACAGACAATCCAGAAAGTTCTTGGAAAGTGTTGGGGACAACTTCCTAGTGCAAGTGCTGGAGGAACCAACCAGGAGCCATGCTCCTGTTGACCTGATGCTTACAAACAGGGAAGAATTGGTAGGGGAAGTAGAAGTGGGTGGCAACCTGGGTAGCAGTGACCATGAGATGGTCAAGTTCAGGCTCCTGACCAAAGAAAGAAAGGCGAGCAGCAGAATACGGACCCTGGACTTCAGAAAAGCAGACTTTGACTCTCTCAGGGAACTGATGGGCAGGATCTTCTAGGAGGCTAATATGAGGGGGAAAGGAATCCAGGAGAGCTGGCTGTATTTTAAAGAAGCCTTATTGAGGGCGCAGGAACAAACCATCCAGAAGTGCAGAAAGAATAGCAAGTATGGCAGGTGACCAGCTTGGTTTAACAGAGAAATCTTCAGTGGGCTTAAAAACAAAAAAAAGGAAGCTTACAAGAAGGGGAAACTTGGACAGATGACGAGGGAGGGGTATAAAAATATTGCTCGAGCATGCAGGTCTGGGAAAGTGTGGGCCCCTTAATGAATGGGGGAGGCAACCTAATGACAGATGATGTGGAAAAAGCTGAAGTACTCAATGCTTTTTTTGCCTCAGTCTTCAAAGACAAGGTCAGCTCCCAGGCTGCTGCACTGGACAGCACAGTATGGGGAGGAGGTGAGCAGCCCTCAGTGGGAAAAGAACAGGTTAAGGACTATTTAGAAAAGCTGGACATGCACAAGTCCATGGGTCTGGATCTAATGCATCTGAGGGTGCTGAGGGAGTTGGCTAATGTGATTGCAGAGCCATTGGCCATTATCTTTGAAAAATTGTGGCGATCGGGGGAGGTCCCAGACGATTGGAAAAAGGGAAATGTAGTGCACATCTTTAAAAAAAGGGAAGGCAAACTCGGGGGAACTACGGACCGGTCAGCCTCACCTCAGTCCATGGAAAAATCATGGAGCAGGTCCTCAAGGAAACCATTTTGAAGCACTTGGAGGAGAGGAGAGTGATCAGGAACAGTCAACATGGATTCACCAACAGCAAGTCATGTCTGACCAACCTGATTGCCTTCTATGAGGAGATAATTGGCTCTGTGGATATGGGAAAAGTGGTGGATGTGATATATCTTGACTTTAGCAAAGCTTTTGATACAGTCTCCCACATTATTCTTGCCAGCAAGCTAAAAAAGTATGGATTGGATGAATGGACTATAAGGTGGCTAGACAGCTGGCTAGATTGTCAGGCTCAACGGGTAGTGATCAATAGCTCGATGTCTAGTTAGCAACCGGTATCAAGCGGAGTACCCCAGTGGTTGATCCTGGGACTGGTTTTGTTCAACATCTTCATTAATGATCTGGACGATGGGATAGGCTGCACCCTCAGCAAGTTCGCAGATGACACTAAGCTGGGGGAAGAGGTAGATACACTGGAGGGTAGGGATAGGATACAGAGGGACCTAGACAAATTGGAGGGTTGGGCCAAAATAAATCTGATGAGGTTCAACAAGGACAAGTGCAGAGTCCTGCACTTAGGACGGAAGAATCCCATGCACCGCTACAGGCTGGGTACTGACCGACTAAGCAGCAGTTCTACAGAAAAGGACCTAGGGGTTACAGTGAATGAGAAGCTGGATATGAGTCAGCAGTGTGCCCTTGTTGCCAAGAAGGCCAATGGCATATTGGGCTGCATTATTACATGTCAGAGGAACACTGGAAGATTCATGGATGACTAGAAAATGTGTACTGTTTGGCATAGAAACATGACAAGCTCTGACACCTCACTGTTTCTTGGAGATGGGGTACATCTACTGGGAAGGGGTCAGAGGATTTTTCTCTCAAACATAAAACTGTCAGTGTTTTGGAACTAAAGCCCTGTCTGTGATTTCTCTCACCGGTCCTGCCACAAACTCTACCCTACAACCATTCCGAAATGCGACCAGGAACACCATTCCACAGTTGTCTTTCATTCTGGGCACTGCCTCTGAGTCAGGTTATAGGAGAAGGGGAAAGTAAAAGAAATAGAAACATTTGTAGATGTAAGCAGAGTCAGGATGAGCTCTACCCTGACATCTGGTGGTGAATTATGGCGAGTGTGGAAAAGAACTCCAGGGGCGGATCTTGTTTGCATAGGCACACCCACATGCCTAGCATGAGCCCACAGCAACCGAAAGTGGTTACTTTGGCTGGTGTGGGATCCCCAGTTTCTCTGTTATTGGGGCAGGAAGAATAAAGTTTTGTTACCCTGATTCTGTGAATCAAGGCCTGTGGAACTGTTGTATGACAGAAGGACTGAGTGAATCCGTCACCATTACCTAAGTAGCATTTGCTTGTCAAGGGGCATGGGTTACAAAACCCAGTGAATTGAGAGAGGTTGGGGGCAGGTATTGGTACCTGGTGGTGTGGGGCCCCTGCGTGAGCCTGAAACACCAATTGCACCTTCTCCTCTCTCCACTGTTGAATGTCAGAGCTAACTTTGATTCCCTTAGGAGTCTAGTTACAGGCTGCTGAGCTGAGTTCACTTTGGGCCACTAGTGCACCAGCACTGGGGCTCCCCTACTATGAGCTGAAATCACTATGAGCTGAAATCACAAAAGAGCTAAAGTTACTAAGAGCTGAGATCACTGAGACTGTGTTAAATAGTGGGGGAGCCTGAATTGCTAAGCGGCTGGCGGAGCAGTTTGCGGGGACGGCTGGAGGAGCAGCTAGCCGAGTGGAGCCTCGCGGGGACGGTTGGAGCAGAGCGGAGCTGAGCGGCTCACAGGTCGGTGAGCGGAGCAGAGCAGCTGGAGGAGCAGCTGGCAGAGCGGAGCCTTGCGGGGACGGTTGGAGTGGAGTGGAGCCGAGCGGTTCACAGGTCGGTGAGCGGAGCAGAGCAGAGCAGAGCAGTTCGTGGGATGGCAGGAGCGGCTCACGGGACAGCAGGTGGAGTGGAGCGGCTCGTGGTGAAGGCTGCGGCGGAACCCCACGGAGAGGCGGCCGGTTGGTCTCGGATCACGTAAGGTGCCCCTTAACACCCTGCGCCCCTCCCCCCTGAACTCTGGGGCTGCACTGACCAGGGACAGAGACTTTGGGGTTGTTGGACTTTTGGGACTTTGGTGATTCTTGGGTTGCTGGACCCAAGAGACTTTGGGGTTGTTGGACTTTTGGGACTTTGGTTGCTGGTTTCAAGAACCAACGGGAAAGGACACGGCCCAATTTGCTGGGGTGGGTCTTCGCTCATGGTTTGGTCTATGAACTCTAGTTGTGGTGTTTTCCCAATTTAATGCTATGTCGTTTACCTCATGTTATTAAACATTTTCTGCTACACCGAGGCTCTGTGCTTGCGAGAGGGGAAGTATTGCCTCTTCGAGGTGCCCAGGGGTGTGTGTAAGATTTTCCCAGGTCACTGGGTGGGGGCTCGAGCTGGTTCTGTGTCACGCTGTTGGGAAGGGACCCCTATGTACTGAACCCGGCCCTTGCTGCTATCAACTTGGCCTGGCAGAAGGGTTACATATACAAGGGAGTGAATATTTCAGGGAGATTCATTACCTGCTTGTGGTGGTGGTGGGTGGACAGGGCTGGGTGCAGTAGTGGAGGCCAGGTTGAAAGGGGGCAATGTAGCGAATGAGTCAGGGGCATGATGGGGGAGGTGTGCCAAAACAGGGCTCAGGGCCAACTCCAGGCACCAGCCAAGGAAGCACGTGACTGGGGTGGCACATTCTAAGGGGCGGCATTCTGGCCAATCTCGGGGTGGCACAATTCAGCCACCCTTTTTTTTTTTGCTTGGGGCGGAAAAAAGGTAGAGCTGGCCCTGGCGATGTCTGTACTAAGACAGGAATTGCCGGCTAGGAAAATATACCAATAATCTGGATAATGATCCAGCCCTTTATATTAAGGATAAGAAATTGATCCTGGCTCAAACAGAAATGGATTTAAATCTCAGTCAAATCTCAAAAGGAGAAACTGCAAATTTAGAATAAACAGGAAAATGTCCAGATAGGAAATTATAAGAGATAAAGGTAAAACTGAACAAGTTTAGGGATGTGGAGATGAAAGTAAGGCCTGGTCTACACTTAAAAATTAGATGGACTTAGCTACATCGCTCAGGGTGGTGACAAATTTCTGAGCGCTGTAGTTAGGTTGACCTAACCTCCGGCACAGACACAGTTAGGTCAACGGCAGGATTCTAGGAGGAAAAAACCCTTCAATCAATATAGAAAGTGTCTACACTACACAGTGCTGTAGCTGTACTGCTGCAATCTAGGCATGGTCTAAGTAACGTATAAGTTCTTCAGGTCAAATTTCAAGAACGGGAGTGAGCTCTCCGAGAAAAGGTTTGAGAGCAGCAAATGTGATCTTTAAACATAATGAAGATTTCCCACACTGTATAGATAATTATACTAAGGGGTTTGTCTACACACAGAGGTTGCACTGGTTTAACTAATGGAGTAATGTTAAACCTATTTAGTTAAACTGATGCAACTTTGTGTGTAGACCAGAGCTCAGCGTATAGAAGATGGGGGGAAAGGAAGGGAACTCCCTTTCCCCAAATAATAGAGCAGGACAACGGGACACTGGGGGACAAATTACTATAAGTAATGCTGGGGGACTCCCAAGATCAGCTACAGGGACTTAAGACTGAATTGTGAAATTTAGAGAAGCAAAAATACACCCAGAAAACCAAGGCTATGTCTACACTACGGACCATACAGTGGCACAACTGTAAGGTCTCCTGTGTAGCCGCTGCATGCCGGCAGGAGAGAGCTCTTCTGCTGGAATAATTAAACCACTCCCAGTGAGTGGAGGTAGCTGTGTTTACAGGACAGCATCTCCCGCTGACATAGTGCTGTGCACACCGGCACTTTTGTTGGTGAAACTTTTGTCAGTCAGGGGTGTTTTTTTTCACAGCCCTGACTGACAAAAGTTTTATGGACAAAAGTGCTAGTGTACACAAAGCCCAAATTTCCCAGCTATGCGCTGAATGGGAGAAAGAAATGAAAACTGATAGCAGCAGCGGGATTGAACGAGAAAAGAACGGTGAATTGAGAAGGGGTCAGTAACTCCCCACCACCTCTTCAGAATCACGGCATTTGCTCCTGCCACTTGCCACGTGATCCCTTCTCCTCTTCATGTCTCCAGCCAACAGGGGCTCACCCCCACTCTGTCCATTTGGCTTCTGCTCTTCCTTTCTCTAAGCCACATGTCACAGCACCTGCTCGTGAAGCAGGGCTTCCACCTCTGCTAATGGGCAACAGTCATGTGTCCTTGTCACTAATGGACACAAGTTTCTACTTCTAAACAATACAGTCCGGCGCCCCCTCAGGGTGAGCAGGGGCCACCTGCCCCTCAAAGAGCCCACAGACACCTACTCTGCCCACTAATCCACAGTCGTCTGGGCAGACTCTCAGCCAACAGACAGATCTGTCTCTGTGCATCACCAGCAGGCCCTAAATCCTATTGCTAATCCCTCAGCCAGTGCTTCCAATCAAGGGACTCCTACTTCTTTCTTGGTCCTGCAGGCAGCACCTCTGGGCAGATGGGGTTTGTAGAAGGGGGCAGCAGCATCTTCTGAGCACTCCCTTGCAGCTGAGTGTGGCTCTGCTGCAGCCTGCCTCAGTTTCCCCCAATGAGATAGCCCAGTCAAGGAGAAGCCAATAGAACACTGCTACTTTGCAGTAGTCTCTCTCTCTTTAATAAAGCATTCCAAAAGGAACACTTGTACAGCATTTAAAGGCTCTTGTATCAGACCCCAGATAAATGTAAAAGGCCCAACAGAAAAGTCTCTGTTCCAGCAGCACCTTCGGTTCTAAGGCCTCAGGCCTGAGGCTACTCCACTGCCTGGAGAGCTCTGCAGTCTTTCCCCTGCTTGTTCAGCATCTCTCCCAAGCCTCCCTACCTGGAAAGCTTTTGCCAAATTCAGGCTCCCTAGAAGCTCCCCTCTACTGAGGTCTCCTAAGACTTTATTAGACTCAGAGGCTCCTTACTTAATTAACTGCCTTCCATCTACCTAGGCAGTTAAATGTCCCCAGGTGGAACAGGGTTAGCTCACACCCTTCAGCAGACCCTGTCACTGGTAGACTGGGCATCTAACTCCCTTTAACTGGCCTGAACACTATCTGCTGAGTCACATGGACAACCACAGCCATCAACTCAGCCTGATAGAAGGCCAAGGAATTTTTTTATACCCAGCAGTAAGGGAGAAAAACACCAGGAAGAGGGAACCCAGCTGTGGTATTCTGGGTAAGAATAAGGTATATGGGGATAGATCTCTTTGAAGGGAACCCAATGGTCACTTCCAGCATCCCCACTATTGGAGAAGAAGGAGACCTCATAAATACTGGGGCCATGGTTGAGGTAATCACTGAAAGAAATTTTCCCAGAGAGACCAAGACGTGGCTGATGTACCAAACCCCACACTGAGGGGAACTAATCAGAGCAATAAAACAATATTTTGCTAACCAGACTTCTAGGGTCAGCAGGGCCACATGAAGAGACTACTGGAGGACAGCTCCCTCTTCTCTAGATCTAAGCGAGTGTGAACCGCCTCTTCCCATGTCAGTGCCCAGCAACTCTCTCCCCGGCCCCCAGGTGACCAGCAAGTCAGAGCTGCCCAAACTACTCAGCCCTCTGCCTGGGAATAAATGAGACCTCTCCAGGGATGGAAAAGGTCTCACTGGGAAAGTGAAACCCAAGCCTGGAAAAAGAGCATCCAGTGGGGACGTCAGGAGGGGTAAAATGGAATTGCCTTCCCTGGGTACGGGCCAGGATCACCCAGCCAACCCGCAGCTCCAGAAGAGGAAGGAGAGGCGGGCTGAGGAGGATGGAGCTACTCCACCTCCCGGAGAGGAATAACAGCTGCAGCGGAGTGGCTACGACTCACGGGTGTGAGTGTAAACGCTTGCAGCGCTGT
>NW_020695425.1:43990-58823 GCF_002925995.2 Terrapene triunguis
TCTATTCCCTGTTCCCTCTCCCCGTGCCCCACACCTGTATTCCCTTCTCCCCCCTGTGCTTCCTCCACTCCTTCTGTTTCCGCTTCCCTTTCCTTGTGCCCCCCTTCCCTGTATTCCCTCTTCCACAGGCCTGTGCTCCCTCCTGCCCCTCCCTGTGCAAACACCGAGAGCATTAAAATCCAGAAAGTGCTTCTCCCTTCACCCCTCCCCAGTTCGTCTTGTGGGTACCAAGTCCATGGTGGGGTGGGGGTGCTGGAAGGTGGAGGGATCTGGGCTCTGGCAAGGCCGGGGAAAGCACCGCGGGCAAAGGGTCTTTCTGAGACTCGGACAATGTGTTTAGTACCAGGGGTGTCAGCTCCTACGAGGCTCACTGCAGGCAGGGGCTTCTCCAGCTGGGGGTCACGACCCCCAGTCCTGCCATGGTGATCAGTGGGGGAGGGGTCCCGGCTGGCTGCTCTGGGGAAGGGTCAATGGGATGGTTATAGCAGAGATGGCCTATAGTGGACTGATGAATAGGAACAAAGAAAGGAAGGTAAATACAGGAACCAGCCTGAGGCTGGAGCAATGAGCAGGGCACCAGCGTGTACTCAGCCTCTCCTAATTCTGCCTGTGCATCCCCCCGCTAATGACAGAATCCCAGGCCCAGCTACGTACCTGTAACTGCAAAAACACGTCCTACAAGGCAAGATAAGGGACACAGTTATACCTACAGTAACAATTGTAACAATACAGCAGCCTCTGGATCACCCCCTGCCTCTATTTATTGCACCCCTTCTCCACAGCCTCCCCATTGACCCTCCCTGAGCCTCTCTTCCCCAAATAACTTGGGGGGAGGGATAGCTCAGTGGTTTGAGCATTGGCCTGCTAAACCAAGGGTTGTGAGTTCAATACTTGAGGGGGCCACTTAAGGATCTGGGGAAAAAATCAGTACTTGGTCCTCCTAGTGAAGGCAGGGGGCTGGACTTGATGATCTTTCAAGGTCCCTTCCAATTCTAGGAGATAGGATATCTCCATTAATTTCAAAAAAAATTTCCCCGCTCTCTATTTCCTCCGGTCCCTCTCTGTGCCCCCTTCTCTTCCTCCATTCCCTCTGCCCTCTCCCATTATTGTATCCCTCCTGCCCTCTCCATGATGCCTCCTCTCCTTCTGTTTCTTCCTTCTGAACTCTATGGCCTCTCCCCCATCTGTATTATCTCCCTCCTCTCTATGTGCCCCCTCCTATCCTTCTATTCCCTCCTCCCCCTTTCCATGTCCCCTTCCCTCCGTCTAATCCCTCCTGCCCCATTACAGGCCCTACCTCCTTCTATTCCCTCTTCCTTCTCCCCGTACCCCCTCCCGTACCTCTCTTCCCTCCTGCCCTCCCGTGTCCCCTCCCATCCAGCTATTCCCGCCTACCTCTGCCCCTGTGCCCTCCCCTCACTCTATTCCTTCCTCCCTCTCCCTGAACTCTCTCTCCGACATTGTTTTCCTCATCGCCCTCCTCTCTCGTTATTCCCTTTTACTCCTACCCCTGCACCCTGTCCTCCCTCTATTGCCTCCTTTCCCTCCCCGTGCCTCTCTTGTCCCTCTATTCCCTCTTAGAATCATAGACTATCAAGGTTGGAAGGGACCTCAGGAGGTCATCTAATCCAACCCCCTGCTCAAAGCAGGACCAATCCCCAACTAAATCATCCCAGCCACGGCTTTGCCAAGCCTGACCTTAAAAACCGCTAAGGATGGAGATTCCACCACCTCCCTAGGTAACCCATTCCAGTGCTTCACCACCCTCCTATTGGGAGAGGAGAGTGCCCACTCTGTGGCACTCTCCCCTCCCTCCTCTCAGTTCCCAGGTCCTTCTCCCTACATTTCCTCCTCCCCATAGCCCCACTCCCTCTATTCCCTGTTCCCTCTCCCCGTGCCCCACACCTGTATTCCCTTCTCCCCCCTATGCTTCCTCCTCTCCTTGTTTCCTCTTCCATTTCACTGTGCCCCCTCCCTTCCCTTTATTCCCTCTTCCACAGGCCTCTTCCCCCTCCCATCCCTCTCTCCCCTCCTCCCCCTCCCCATCCCTGTGTAAACATTGGCAGCATTAAAATCCAACAAGTGCGTCTCCCTTCACCTCTCCCCAGCCTGTCCTGCAGGTGGTAGGTCCATGGTGGGGTGGGGGTGCTGAAAGTTGGAGGGGCCTGGGCTCTGGCAAGGCAGGGGAAAGCACTGTGGACAAAGGGTCGTTCTGAGACTCTGACAATGTGTTTAATACCACAGTTGTAAGCACCTAGGAGGCTCACTGCAGCCCAGGGCTTCTCCAGCTGGGGGTCACAACCCCCAGTTCTACCATGGTGATCAGTGGGGAGAGGTCCCGGCTGGCTGCTCTGGGGAAGGGTCAATGGGATGGTTATAGCAGAGATGGCCTATAGTGGACGGATGAATAGGAACAAAGAAAGTAACGTAGATAGGGAAACCAGCCTGAGGCTGGAGGCAATGAGCAGGGCCCCAGTGTATACCCGGCCCTCTCCTAATTCTGCCTGTGCATCCCCCCGCTAATGACACAATCCCAGCCCAGGCCCAGGTACGTACCCGTGACTTTTTAAGAAGTGGTAATGCTTGTTCCTAGAAGGCAAAAGAAGAGACAAAGGACACAGTTATAATCATAGTAACAACTACAAGAACAGCAGCCCCTGGATAACCACTTGCCTCCATTCATTGCACCCTTTCTCCCCAGGCTCCCCATTGATCCTCCATCCATTCCCTCCTCCCCCTCCCCTGCAAGCTCCTGTTCCGGTATCCCTCCTGCCCCCACCCCATGATACCTTTATTCCCTGCTCCCCTTCCCCCTCTTATCCCTCCTGCCCCTCTCTTCCCCCTCCCTTCCCCTCCCTCCTATCGCCTCCCATCTCCTCTCCCCTCCCTCTGCTCCCTCTATTCCCTTCCCTCTCCCTGTGCCTCTACCTCTATTCCCTGCTCCCCTCCCTATGCTTCCTCCTCTCCCTCTGTTTCCGCTTCCCTTTCCTTGTGCCCCCCCTTCCCTGTATTCCTTCTTCCACAGGCCTGTGCTTCCTCCTGTCCCTCTTTTCCCTCCTGGTGAAAACACTGACAGCATTAAAATCCAACAAGTGCTTCTCCCTTCACCCCTCCACACTCTGCCTTGTAGGCACCAAGTCTGTGGTGGCGTGGGGGTGCTGGAAGGTGGAGGGACCAGGGCTCTGGCAAGGCCGGGGAAAGCACCGCGGCCAAAGGGTCTTTCTGAGACTCTGACAGTGTGTTTAGTACCAGGCGTGTCAGCTCCTACAAGGCTCACTGCAGCCCAGGGCTTCTCCAGCTGGGGGTCCTGACCCCCAGGCCTGCCATGGATATCAGTGGGAAAGGAGTCCTGGCATGGCTGGTCTGGGGAAGGGTCAATGGAATGGTTATAGACGAGATCCCCTCTGCTGGGGTGATGAGTAGGGAGAGAGAGACAGGAGGTAGATATGGGAGCCACCCTGAGGTAGAGCTCCAGCGTGTACCCGACTTCTCCTAATTCTGCCCGAATCATACTGCAGACATAGTCATTCCCATTTGTGGATTTTTGGGGAAGTGGAGCCAGCAGCTGGAGGGTTTTGTCTCTTCCACTCCACAAGAGCCAGTTCATGCTTCTGGGCCTCTCTCTGGGCCTGTATTTCTGTCTCTTAACTCCAGGGCTCTTTTGTGAGCAGGTTCCTCCCTGGCTGCCTCTGCTTCTTTTGCCTTCTCTTCTGCTTACAGTCTGGCCAGTTCTAGTTTTGTAGCTGCCTCACTGGTAGTCATTTTTCTGCTTTCTTGTGCTTATTTCCCTTACCCGAAATACACAAACAGAAAATAACAAACCAGTAACCACTCTGTCTGTTCTTCAGCCACCACACCCAACACTCACTTAAAATCACTACCAGTGTTTCACAGCAATCAGCTGTGCACAGATCCTGCCGACTACGCCACTGTGACGGGTTGGGTCACAGAAACGCCCTTGGGAACTGCCACCTGATGTGCAGGACTACCTCTGAGCCTATTTTCCCTGGCAGCTTGGGACTTCAGTGCCCTGCCTGGTTGTGCCAGACACGCTAGCCTGCTACAAACACAGACCCAGGTCTGAACCACGTCCCCCAAAAGCTGCAGGCTTAACTGAAAACAGCTTAAGAAGTGCTCCTGTCTTCAACACCCAAGTCCCAATGGGATCCAAACCCCAAATAAATCCATTTTACTCTGTATAAAACTTATACAGGGTAAACTCATAAATTGTTCACCCTCGATAAAACTGATGGAGAGGTATGCACAGCTGTTTGCCCACCCCCCAGGTATTAATACATACTCTGGGTTAATTAATAAGTAAAAAGTGATTTTATTAAATATAAAAAGTAGGATTTAGGTGGTTCCAAGTAATAACAGACAAAGTGAATTACCAAACAAATTAAAACAAAAAACACACAATTCTAAGCTTAATACAGTAAATCTCACCCTCAGAGATGTTCCAACAAGCTTATTTTACAGACTACACTTCCTCTTAGTCTGGGTCCAGCATCACTCACACCCCTGTAGTTACTGTCCTTTGTTCTAGTTTATTTCAGGCAGCCTCTCCACCCCCAAAGAGATATCTCTTGAGCCAGCTGAAGACAAAATGGAGGGGTCTCCCAGGGGCTTATATAGTCTCTCTCTTGTGAGTGGAAACCCCTCTCTCCCCCTGTGTAGAATCACAGCTACAAGATGGAGTTTTGGAGTCACATGGGCAAGTCACATATCCATGCATGACTCAGTTCTCTACAGGCCAACGCTGTTGCCTACATGTTAACACGAAGGTTCCCAGGAAAGCTCAGATGTGGATTGGCGTCTATCAAGGTCCATTGTTAGCCAAGTACTCCCAATTACTTGAATAACCCCTTCATGCTATGTTGACCAAATCTGTCGTAGGTGCTTTCTATAGCAAACACTTTAAATACAAGCATAGAGCCAACACTCATAACTTCAGATATAAAAATGATACATGCATACAAATAGGATGAATACATGCAGTAGAACATAACCTTTGCAAAGATATGTTACATGGCATATCTAGCATAAAACATATTCCAGTTATGTCATTTACACACATAAGCATAATTCTATAATGCATTATGGGGTGCAACGTCACACCCTCCTCCTGAAATTACTGCCAGAGACTTGGACACTGTCCATGGCAGCTGCAGTACATGTAAAATCCCTGTTTGTCTCTGGTCACACCCCCTGTCAGTACCTTTAAACCATATGATGTCATTCATAGGTATTCTAGTGAAGTTTGGGGCTCCTGGTCCCCAGTGCCTGAAAACAGGTTGGGTATAATATTGCTGACAGAATGCAGACATTGTAGGTGTCTTGGTATTTAGCCACCAATGCCATGAGGCGGTGTGCCTCAGTTTCCCCTTCCACACAGCAGCTTAGGCCTGTTATGCTTTTGCTGCTGTGACAAGCTTCCAGCCTGTTTACAAGTATAAGCTGAAAAGCAACATGCTTGTGGGACTGTCTTGTCACAATCCCTAGCATGTACAAAAGTTTCTTCCACAAATCAGGTATGTCCCACATCTTGAAAGGGTTTCACCATTAGTATTAACTCCTATGTCTTGACTCATAGATGAAGTAGCAAAAGACACAAGATTAACAGCAAGTCTACAGCGGATGGGCTTTGTTCACACAATTTAGCTAGTTTAGCGTCTATTGCATTTCCCAATTCCTTTGTGTATCCTGGTAGGTGCTCTGATGCTGATTCTTCTGCCTCTTTGGAGAAGGCTTTTAATTCAGGCATGTGTTTGAGGCTTTGGCAAGGAAAGAGTGCACTACAACCATGCCTGCCCTTGGCCCCTCCCTCTGGAATTTCTCTGGGCTGGACCCCACAGAGTTTTTCTCCCCACAGCCTGGAAGAGATAGTGTTATTTTTACAAGAGTAGCAGGAATAATATTCTTTAATGGAGTGCTTTGGATTGGTAAGATTTTCTTGGTTACCCCATTTTCTGCTCCTAACAGGTCAGCTGGGTGGGTGCTCTACTCCAGGAGATCTGACCCCCAGTCTTCCCTTAAAACTTGATTCACATGAGAGGAGTCTGGCATTTTAAATGCAGATTTTTCACCCTTCTCGTGGGAAAAAGCCTCCCTACAAAAGGTGGGCAGACCACCTGGTCTCCCACCTCCTTCCATCTGGACTTCCCTCTCTGGGCTCCCCTCTGGGTCAGACACTCCTGTGTCCCCCAAAAGGGAAGGTGACCCTGGTCCAGCTGTGGGCCCACAGCTACCAGCTATGACAAACCCTTCACTGGCCTGCAAAATCCCCCCACCCCTTTCCCTCAGGTTGGGCTTGCTTCCAGCTACAGAGTCGTTGGAGTCTGTTTCCACCACAACAGTTACCAGGACCCCAACTTCCACCTTCAGGATACATGTCTCTGTGCACCCCAGGGCAGGCCCTGTCCCCCGCTGACCTGCAACTTCCTGGCAGTCAGCAGCTGGGATAGCCTCCCTGCTTAAAAGGTGGAACATTACCCTCCCCTGGGCTGACGATCATGGGACAGGAGCTGGATTCGTCCAGCCCCTCCCGCAGGGACTTGCTTTGAGCCCTGGGGCTACAGGAACTGGTTATGACCATTCCCACCCCCAAAATTGCATTCTTCACTGCTACAGAGGAATCCAAGAGACACTCTCCTATTCCCCCAGCAGTCCATTGGACTTCCCTTCCCCCCCCCCACCCCCTGGGGCTTTCAGCACAAGATTTCTTCTTGCTGCTAACCAACCCTGGGACAGATTCTGCCACATTAAAAAGCAACAGAGAGTCCTGTGGCACCATTAAGACTAACAGATGTATTGGAGCATAAACTCATAAGCTTTCGTGGGTGAATACCCACTTCGACAGACACAGGGCGTCTGACGAAGTGGGTATTCACCCACGAAAGCTTATGCTCCAATACATCTGTTAGTCTTAAAGATGCCACAGGACTCTGTTGCTTTTTACAGATCCAGACTAACACGGCTACCCCTCTGATACTTGCCACATTAAAGAAATCATTCCCCAGTAGAAACGGTGCAAAATTGTGTGCCACTGTTGTAACAGTCAGCTCAGCCTGCAAATCACCAGTTTCCATATGTACCTTAGCTAAATGTGCAAGGACTTTGTAACCTCCCACCAGTTCTTATTCTGCCATTTTCCATGGCAACAAATCCTTCTCATGGATCAGGTCCCTCCTCCTGACCACAGAAATCTCAGCGCCCTTGTCCCTCCATCCTTGGAGCACTTTCCCATTAAGTTTAACATCAAGCATATGCTCACTGCTTGGTTATGTAGAAACAACCTTTACAAATCCTGTGTGGAAAGAGGCAGTAGCCTGTCTCTGAGAAGCAGCAGCTTCAAGTGTTACCTGCTGCCTGTTCCCACTCAGCAAAGGACATTTATTCCTCAGGTGCTCAGTGGACTTACAAGCACCTTCTGGGCTTCTCTGCTTGTACAGGAGATTTGGGATGAGTAACAGAGGAATGGGGAGGTGAACGCCCAGCCTCCTTTTTCCCAGGGGTAAAATGGTGATTCTCCTTTCCACCAACCTTGTACCCCTCTGCCAGTTGTTTATGTTTAATTGCAGCCTGTGACTGCTCGAAAGAGTCTGCAAACCCAGCCAATCCACCCACTGCATCCACCTTTTTGTCCCACAAATACTGTTTTACATCCTCACTGCACATATTCAGGAATTGTTCCTCAGTAACCAAATCACACATTCCTTCCAAGCTTGTAATGCCTTTTCCCCCTCACCCACTTATCTAACAAATCTCTCATTTAATTTACATAAATCACATTACTCAATCCAGATCTGCTCTTAAGACTCCTGAATTTAACCCTGTAGGTTTCAGGTGTAATCTGAAACTGTTTCAAAGCCAGCGGGCGGGGGGATGTTTTGGGAGAGGGGGTGGAGAGGAGTGAGTGGTGGGTGGGCAGGGGGCCTTGGTAAGGGAGCAAATTGGGGCCGGAAGAGGCAGAGCGAGGGTGGGACCTCATGGCGGAGCGGGAATGGAGCATCCACCGGGAGAAACACAAGTCCGTGGGCCAGCAGAAGGAGGTGACCCAGCTCCTCCATGTGCTCTGCGCTCGGGGTGCTGTGCCTTGGCCCCCCACCGGGGAGCTCCTGTGGTGCAGCCAGTGGCCACACGGTCGAGGCTGCGCATGGTGGCCAGCACCAGCAAACACAGCAGGCTCACGTAGCGCATGGAGCAGCCCAGCATGGCAGTGTCACTGCCGGCCGTGCGGATGAAGCTCCAGGTGCCCACATGCATATGCTGCAGGAGCCCCCAGAATGCAGCTCCTCCCTGCTGAGCTGCTGCAGTGGCCCAAGCCCGGCAAAGCCAGTGAGTGGACTCAGGGCGGGGGCTACCGGGGTGGGGTGGGCTCACGGGGAGGGGGGCTGTGCACCCTCCAGGGAAGTTCAGGGGGCGGGGAGGGGGGAACCTGGTCTGGGAAGCAGCCCCTGGGCACGGCTGGCCCCTGGGTCTATAAAGGCTCGTTAGGATTTGCCCCTCAATGAACCGATGTTATGGGGGGGCAAGATGGAAGTTTCGCCTAGGGCACAAAATATCCCTGCACTGGCCCTGCTTCTATTCCCCCCCTGTATCCTCCCCCAAGATCAGGTTCAGGTATAAGAACTTCAGACTGAATTGGGAAATTTAGAGAAGCAAAAATACATCTGGAAAACCAAATCTCCCAGCTCTGCATTGAATGGGGGAGAGAAATGAAAACTGACAGGACCAACAGGATCCAATGAGAAAAGAACAGGCAGGTCTAATGTAGTGCACTGAGGAGTAACTCTGCCCCCCCCGGTCTGTCAGCCTCTCTTCAGGATCTCAGCATTTGCTCCAGCCACTTGCCGAGTGACCCTCTTCTTCATATCCCCAGCCAGCAGGGGCTCACCCCCACTCTGCCCCTCCTTTCTCTAAGCCCCAGGTCACAGCACCTGCTCTTGAAGCAGGGCTTCCACCTCTGCTAATGTGCAACAGTCATGTGTCCCTGTCACTAAAGGACACAAGTTTCTACTTCCAAAGAATACAGTCCGGCGCTCCCTCAGGGTGAGCAGGTTCCTGTCTCTCCTCAATGGCCACCTGCCCCTCAAGCAAAGAGCCCACAGACACCCACTCTGGCTACTAATTCACGGTCATCTGGGCAGGCTCTCAGGCAATAGATAGATCTGTCTCTGTCCCTCACCAGCAGGCCCCAGCTCCTAATGCTAATCCCTCAGCCTGTGCTTCCAGTCAAAGGATCCCTACTTCTCTCCTGGTGCTGCAGGCAGCACCCCCAGGAAGGTCTGAGGGGATGAGGTTTGTAGAAGGGGGCACCATCACCTCCTGAGCACCCCCTGACAGCTGAGTGTGGCTCTGCTGCAACCTGCCTCAGTTTCTTGCAATGAGTCACTTCAACAGCCCAGACAAGGAGAAGCCCATAGAACACGGCCACTTTGCAGCATCTCTCTCTCTTTAATACAGCATTCTGACAGCAGCACTTGTGTAGAGTTAAAGGCTCTTACCTGAGAGCCCAAATAAAAACTTAATAAGCCCAGAACAAAAGTCTCTATGTTCCAGCAGCAGCTCCTTCTGCTGTAAGACCTCCAGCTACTCCACTGCCTGGAGAGCTCTGCAGTCTTTCCCCTGCTTGTTCAGGGTCTTTCCCAAGCCCCCCTGCCTGGAAAGCTTTTACCTAATTCAAGCTACCATCTCTGAAGCTTCCCCCTCAACTTAGCTCTCCTAAGAAATGATTAAGTGCCAGGTGCTCCTTTCTTAATTGCCTTTCAGCTACTTAGGCAGTTTTCTGTCCTCAGGTGGAGCTGGGTTAGCTTGTGCCCTTCCATGGACCCTGTCACAGGTAGGCTGGGCATCTAACTCCCTTTACCAGGCCAGCCCAATGACAGGGTTCCCTGAACACTATCTGCTGACTGACACGGCACCACAATCATCAACTCAGCCTGACCCAATGAGAGAAGGCCAAGGAATTTTTATAACTCTCAGTAAGGGAGGAACAAACACCAGAGAGAGGGCAAAGGAGAAGTCAGGGAACCCAGCTGCGGAATTCTGGGTAAGAATAAAGCATATGGGGACAGCTCTCTTTGAAAGGAACACAATGGTCACTATCGGCATTGCCACTATGGGAGAGGAAGGAGACCTCATAAATACTGGGGCCACGGTCGAGGTAATAACTGAAAGAGGAATTTTCCCACACATACATTAGTCTCACACTCCCCTTCTCCTCATCCCCTCTCTCACCCCACTCGCCCTCCAGCCCCCCTAGCACATGCTCCCCTTCACTTGCACACACACATCCTCCCCACTTCCCTCCCCTTCCCTCTGCTCACACACACACACTCAACACTCCCTTCTATACAAGCACACACTCCCTTTCCCCTCACCCCTCTAACACACATTCTCCCCTTCCCCTGCTCTCTCTCACACACACACACACTCTCCTCACCATCAGCACCAACTCACACACCCTCCACAGCCTCACACACACTCCCCTCCTCCTCACACCCTCTCAAACACACCAGCTTCCCATCATTCCACCATTTTACCCCTCCTGCTCACCCCTCTCCCTCATACCCCTCTCTCTCACACACATGCACACACAGGTTCCCCATCCCTCACACTAATGACCCCTCCCCCTCAAACTCCTCACACACACAGGTCCCCTCCCTTTCTCTCCTCTCCCACTCCCAATCACATATGCTTCCCTCCTCTTCACCCCATCACAAAGTCTATGCTATGCCCCAGCCTTTAGTTTAAACAGTCTCTTTGGCATACCCCATGGGTCACACTTTACCACAAAGGCCGGCCACATGGTCTTAACAGATCCACGACTAAGCCTTTGGGCTCCAGCAACACCTCTTTGCTCCTGTGGCTCCTGCAGCAAGTCCAACTAATGTCAGACTCCTGAGGGGGACGGTACCTTCTTTGGGCACCAAGCATGTCAGTGTGTATTTCAGTGACACCAAGCAGCCCTTTTCAAAACGAGGTAGCTTCAATAGTCAAATGGTGTTAGCACGGGGGAGGTAAGTTTAGCACAGAGTTCGTATTGGTAGAAGCCTGGGCTTTGCCATGTCCCAATTCTCTGAGTGCCTTCTTTGCTCGCTGTCTCTCTAGGTACATCTACACCACCAGTGACAGCTGTGATTGTAGTATAGGCAGGCAAACCCATGCTAGCTTTACTCTAGGGGTACGTCTACACTACAAGATGCTTTCAGCAGCATGCAGAGTACATATGCATGTAGACCACCTAGCACAGGTATAAACAGCAGTGTAGATGGTAAGACACAGCTTAGGCCAGTACAGTAAAGCCATGACTGAAGGGTGCGGGTATGTACCTGGCTATATGCCCTACACCAAGGGTAGGCAATTGTTTTTTGTCAAGGTCTAAATTTCTTGGTCAAGGTATAGTCAAGGTTCAGACTCCAGAGAAAATAATAATAAAAAGCCCAACAACAATAATCATAGAATCACAGAACTGTAGCACTGGAAGGGACCTCGAGAGGTCATCTAGTCCAGTCCCCTGCACTCATGGCAGGACTAAGTATTATTTAGACCATCCCTGACAAGTGTTTGTCTAAACTGCTCTTAAAAACCTCCCATGATGGTGATTCCACCACCTCTCTAAGCAATTTATTCCACTGCTTAACCACCCTAATGTCCAACCTAAACTGCCCTTCCTGCAATTTAAGCCCATTGCTTCTTGTCCTATCCTCAGAGGTTAAGGAGAACCATTTGTATTCCTCCTAATTGTGACAACCTTTTATGTACTTAAACAGTTATGTCCCTGTGACACTGCACCCAATGTTCTTCACGGTGATATAATTATGATAGGATTATGGCATTTTGTATAAGATAAGTCATGTGAGGTGTCATTGGAAAAGTTATGGTTTGCTGAATAGGACTATCCTATTTGTATGCATGTATCATTTTTGTATTGATGTTATGAATATTGAGTATTGTGATAAAGTTCCTCCTCTATCTTGGTGGGTCCTGCGCTTATTGGCAGATTTGCTCGCCTCAGAGATTCACCATGTGGGTTGGGGAACAGCCCAGAGACCTTCTCCTCTGGTAGAACCCACAGTCCAGGTCAGTTCCTCCTGTTGTCTGATGAGGAGTTGGGAGGCTTGGGGGGAACCCAGTCCCACCCTCTACTCCGGGTTCCAGCCCAGGACCCTGTGGACTGAAGTTGTTTAGAGTGTCTCCTGGAACAGCTGCGCGACAGCTACAAATCCCTGGGCTACTTCCCCATGGCCTCCTCCCAACACCTTCTTTATCCTCACCACAGGACCTTTCTCTTGGTGTTTGATAATGCTTGTACTCCTCAGTCCTCCAGCAACATGTCCTCTCACTCCCAGCTCCTTATGCACACCTCACTAACTGGAGTGAGAGCCTTTTTATACCAGGTGTCCTGATTAGCCTTAATCAATTCTAGTAACTTCCCAATTGGCTACAGGTGTCCTAATTAGCCTGTCTGCCTTAATTAGTTCTAGAAAGTTCCTGAGTGTTCTGGAATAGTCCCTGTTATCTTACCCAGGGAAAAGGGACCTGCTTAACCTGGAACTAATGTATCTACCTTCGACCACTCTCTTGTAGCCATCTGGCCTGACCCTGTCACAGTATGTATCTGTATTTCAAATGTACTTACACTGGGTAACGTCCATTAGACAAGATGCCTTCAGTCTAGATAGCTGGTTGGGAAGGGGGACTATTCAGGGCAATGACCCATTAGGGAAAACAATAGTCCTTAGGAGAAGCTTATCTCCCACCTGGTGAGCGTTTCTGAGAACACTACAGACAGCCTGTGAGTGATGGCTGCTATGACTCTACAAGGACATGTGACCAGGCCAGATGCTGCTGGACTCCAGCTTGGGATGTCAGTATTTTTCCACAGACTGGTCTGGGACCCAAGCTTTGGAACAAAGGGTTCCCATCATATGCAAAAGCTATCTAAGGCAGGGAGTGATATCATCAGTGGTTCTTCACTCCCCAGACAAGAAGACTCCTGGAAACACCTGAGGAACAAAGACTGAACTGGGGGAAGTGCTGGACCCAGGCTAAAGGGATTTCAAGCCTGTGAATGAAACTGCTGGGGATTCCAAGCTGTAAAGCAAGTGCAGCTTCCCCCTTAAGACTCTACAGCCTGATTGTTTCATCTTTTAGGGTGAGAATCTGTTAATTCATATCCAATCTATCTAGTTTATTAAGCTTAGTTCGCATTTTTTGTTTATTTGCTAGGTAATCTGCTTTGATCTGTTTGCTATCCCTTATAATCACTTAAAATCTATCTTTGTAGTTAATAAACTTGTTTTTGTTTTAATCTAGCCCAGTGAGCTTTGCCTGGAGTGCTTGGGGAGAATCTCTGCTTGGTTACCACAAGTGTGATTGTTCTCTTCACATTGAGGGTGAGACTGGCTGGGTATTAAACCCAAATACTGGCCAGAACAGACCAGGGCAGGACGGTGCTGCTCTTGGGTCCCAGGCTGGGAAGCTGTTGGTTAGAGAGCCTGCATGTAACTGCAGCTGGGTGTCCCCATTGATATGAATGCTGGTGTAAGTGCAGGCTGGAGGGCTTTGCAGCTTGTCACAGCAGCACAGTGTGAGGGAGCCCAGGCTGGTGGATCAAGGGGCTCAGTGGTACCCCAGTTCCAGGGGGCACCCTGGGGGGAACCCATCACAGTCCCCTCTTAGTCTTCTGTTCTCCAGAATAGACAAACCCAATTTTTTCAATCTTCCCCCATAGGTCATGTTTTCTAGACCTTCCATCATTTTTTTTGCTCTTCTCTGGACGCCCTCCAATTTGTCCACATCTTTCCTGAAATGTGGCACCCAGAACTGGACACAATACTCCAGTTAAGGCCTAATCAGCATGGAGTAGAGCGGAAAAATTACTTCTTGTGTCTTGCTTACAACACTCCTGCTAATACATCCCAGAATGATGTTTGCTTTTTTTTGCAACAATGTTACACTGTTATAATGATAATAATAAGTAAATAAAAAGATTTCAAAGTCCATTCAAAACTATCTGTCGGTCTCGATTTGGCTCACAGTCCACCTATTGACTACCTCTGCCCTACACGCGCTCTACTCATCCAAGCCGTGCCTCCTGTCTCCTCTGCTATTTTTTGCAGTGTAGTGTCCCACTGCCTCCCTGCCGCTGAAGTCTTCCCCCATCACAGGGAAAGGCTCCAGTAGTGGGGAAAGGCGCTGGCACAGGGGGTAAGGGGGGAGCAGGGAAAAGCTCTCCACTACCCCAGTCTTTCCCTGACACAGAACTCGGGTTACGAGCCCACGCTGAAGCCTGTGCCAGCATGTCTACACTGATATTGCTACCTATGATGGCTAGATTAAAGCTAGCACAGGTATGTTAATCTGTGCTACAAACACACCTTAACTTGCAGCATAGATGTACCCATAATCTGCAGTTTTCCCAGAAACAACCTTAAAATTCAGCCCCCTGACCCCTTCTTTCTTTTTCTCCAGCTTGGGGCATTGCCCTGCTTCCTTGCAGAGAGGTGAGGGGGAGTCATTCTCTCTGGGAGTTCTCTTCAGTCATTGAGGCTTCAATTCAAATGTGTTGATTCTAGCCCAGACAGTCCTAGTGGTGCTATGTCTGGAATTCCTAGCCCAGATCTTCCACATACCAGGGAGAAAAATTATTTTCCCTAACAGGGAGTGATGTCAAGAGGATTGGCACAGACTCATACAGATAGTTCATAAAAATATTACAGAAAATTCCCACCTCCATCACCCTCATCCATTACACACTTTCCTCCCCATCACCTCCTCCACACACACACACACACACACACACACACACACACACACACACACACAC
>NW_020695425.1:58833-67721 GCF_002925995.2 Terrapene triunguis
CACACACACACACACACACACACACACACACACACACACACACACACGTGCTCCCCTACCCCTCACCCACTCCACACACAATCAGGTTCCCCTCACCACTACCTCTCTCTCCACACAAACTCTTCATCGCCTCATCCCCTCTCTGACACCTCCCATTCCCATCACCATCTCTAAAACAACCCCTTTTACCTCCTGAGACCAGAGTGGAATGATTTAAATCAACGCTATTTAAATCACAAATTTTAATCATATATTAAATAACTAATTTTAACCTTGCTTTGCCTTTCTACTTTCTTTTTCCCCTCTAAAGAAAGGTTGGTTCTCATTGGTTGGTAACAAATAAAACATGTTGTGATAAATGAAGGGGGGGGGGTAGCTCCCTTTTATGGATACCCCCCCAGCCAGTTAACTACAAAATCCCTCTTGGTAGCTGTTCTCTGCATGCTTTACCTGCAAAGGGTTAAAAAAGTCCCCAGATAAAGGAAAGGGAGTGGGCACCTGACCAAAATTGCCAATGGGAAGGCTAGAACTTTTTAAAATTGGAAAAAAAACCTTTCCCTTGGGGGTTGTTGTTGTTCTCCAGGAAAGAGGAGAACAGGGAGCAGCTATGCTGTGAGAAGCTGAAGGCCAGATATGAAAATCATCAGATCATATCTAGAAATACTTATTTAAGAACCCAGATATGTAAGTAGATCAGGAATGTTTAGAAAGATGCAATCAGATTTATTTCTGTTTATTTCTTATGGCTAGTGAACCCCTCTGTGCTAACCCCAGATGCTTTTGTTTGCTTGTAACCTTTAAGCTGAACCCCCAAGAAAGCTATTTTGGGTGCTTAATTTTTGGAATTGGTCTTTTAAAATTTAGCAATAACCTGAGTTTTCAAATGTATTTCTTTCTTTTTGTTTTTAATAAAATTTACCTTTTTTAAGAATATGATTTAAATTTTTGTGTCCTAAGAGGTTTGTGCACATGATTTTTAGTTAACTGGTGGCAACAGCTGATTTCTTTGTTTTCCTTTCTTAGCTCTTCCCCAGGGGGTGGGGATTAGGGGCTTTAGGGTACCCCACAGGGAGGAATTCCCAAGTGCGCCTTCCTGGGTTCCAAGGGGTTTTGCATTTGGGTGGTGGCAGCATGGACCCATCCAAGGTCAGAGAGAAGCTGTGACCTTGGGAGTTTAATACAAGCCTGGGGTGGCCAGTATTAATTTTTAGAGTCCTTGCAGGCCCCGACCTTCTGCACCCTAAGTGCCAGAGTGGGGAATCCTTCTTGATACATGTTGACTTGTATGTAAATATAGCCTCCTTTGGTAATTCTTTTTTGTAAACCAGGAAGATACACTATATCTACACACATTTGTTTAACCTATTATATAGCTTAATTTGCATTCATCCAGATTCTTAATGTTTACACTTTGTATTTGTTAGAAAATGGTGATTTTTTTATGTACTAGATTATTTTTTTACTTGTGATTTGTGTCAAGCCCTACTTGGATTGAAATTAAAATTCAATTAAAAATGCACAAAAACAGCATTTTAATTTCTTATTAGTTAAATCAAACTACCTTAAATGTACTGGATACATAAGAAAAAAATATCTAAGTATATCAAAGCCTGGGGTTTTGAATGTAAAATTACCGATTTATTAAACAAAGGCAGTATTATCTGTAGTTAGGAATTGAATTGATGTTTCTGGTCACCACATCCTTCAAAATTTTAGAACTAGTAAATCTCATCCTCTCAAACCATTTTTATTCAAAGACTGGAAGAAGAAGACAAGCTTTTCTGCTTTTTCAACTTCCTATCGGTCTCTCAACTTTAAATAATCTAACCATTGCACTGAACTAACTGCAGAAGAGACTACTTCTGTTCAAAGCTGGTTTAGCACTTCAGCAAATTCTGGCTCTGGGCACTTAGTCAGTGACTTCCACCAAATAGTTTACTGGGTTGACTTTCATTAAAACTTGGCAGCAAATATGCCCTGCTTAATATATATTTTTAAAATTAATGTAATGGTTTTAATATATTTTAATATATTGATGTTGAGTCCTTAATATAGGTTGTCAGCATTTCAAATTTAAATAGGTTTATTAAAAAAAGAGTCACAAGATCCCTTTGCCCTCATCCCCCTCCCTCTCACACACATGCTGCCCTCCTGCATGGGCATAGTTTGGTGGGGGCAGGGGAGGCATTGCCCCCCGAAACAGAGGCCAAGCGTGGGAGGGGCACGCAGGGGTCATGTGCCACTAGCTCCCCCCCATTTCATCAAGCGCCAAGTTGCCCAGCGCTTGCTTTGTTTGGCCTGCCAAGAGGGGAGGGGGGCTCTGTCGTTCCCATGCGGTGCCTCCCCACAACACATTACTGGCTTGCTTGGCAGGCAGGGAGTGGAGGGGGTGGAACTGCTGCTTCTCAAGCCTGGTTCAGCAGCTGGATGCTACCTCCTAGGTCCTAGTGCTGGTCATTTACCTTCTATGTGTTTAGGGGCCCAGCATGGCCACTATCCTGTTTCCTGTACAATGGTGAGTGCCTGGGGGGGCGGGGCAAGTGGGGAAGGACAAGGGTGTGGGGGCTATGGGCAGGGCCGGCTCCAGCTTTTTTGCCGTCCCAAGCGGCGAAGGGAAAAAAAGCGAAGTGCTGCCAAAAACTGAAACGGCGGCACGGAGGAGCTGCCGCTGAAAGTGCTGCCGAAGACCCGGACGTGCTGCCCCAGTCAGGGATGGAGTGCTGCCCCTTTCTCTTGGCCGCCCCAAGCACCTGCTTCCTTCGCTGGTGCCTGGAGCTGGCCCTGGCTATGAGGGAAGGGGGATGAGGTGGGGGAAGAGGCAGTGGGGAGGGAAGGGGGATGGGATAGGGCGGGGGGGAGAGAAGGGGATGGGGAATGGGGTGGAGGGAAGGGGGCAGGGCACAGTGGGAAGAGGAAGGGGGAGCCCAGCATGTAGTGTCCCCTCAGCACCAACACCAGCTGGGGCTCCCCCATTAAGCTGGGCCACCCCTCCCCCCTGTATCACTCCAGGTGGGGGGAGAGAGCCAGTGAGCCGGGGAACTGGCTTCAGTGCATGCGTGTGCATGCACTGCCCCCACCCCGCCAGATATAGCAGTCAAACTACAATCTGCTCTCCTGAACCCCTAGGGTGACCAGACAGCAAGTGTGAAAATTCAGGCAGGGGGTGGGGGGTAATAGGTGCCTATATAAGACAAAGCCTAGAATATCAGGATTGTCCCTATAAAATTGGGACATCTGGTCACCCTAGGCCCCCCTCACCCCCTCTTTCCACACATGCTCCTCTTTGTCTCACACCCCTAGGTTCCCCACCCTTCACCTCTGTCTGTCTGTCTGTCTGTGTGTCTCTCTCTCAAACACACACACACACGCCTCCACCTCACTCCTCTATCCCACACATGCACATGCTCCCCTCCCCTTCTACTCCAAGGCCTGGTCTACACTACGGGATTAATTCGGATTTAGCAGCGTTAATTCGAATTAACCCTTCACCCGTCCACACAACAGAGCCATTTAGTTCGAATTAAAGGGCGCTTTAAATCGATTTCTGTACTCCACCTCGACGAACGGAGTAGCGTCAAAATCTATTTTGTTAATTCGAATTAGGGTTAGTGTGGCCAAAAATCGATGGTATTGGCCTCCGGGAGCTATCCCACAGTGCACCACTGACCGCTCTGGACAGCAATCTGACCTCGGATGCACTGCCCAGGTAGACAGGAAAAGACCCAGGAAAATTTGAATTTCATTTCCTGTTTGCTCAGCGTGGAGAGCACAGGTGACCACAGATACCACAGATACCTCAGCTCATCAGCACAGGTAACCATGCAGGCTGATAATCGAAAAAGAGCACCAGCATGGACCACACGGGAGGTACTGGATCTGATCGCTGTATGGGGTGAGGATTCAGTGCTAGCAGAACTTCGTTCAAAGAGACGAAATGCCAAAACTTTTGAAAAAATCTCCAAGGGCATGATGGAGAGAGGCCACAATAGGGGCTCAGATCAGTGCCGCATGAAAGTGAAGGAGCTCAGACAAGCCTATCAAAAAACAAAGGAGGCAAACGGTCGCTCCGGGTCAGAGCCGCGGACATGCCGCTTCTACGCAGAGCTGAATGCAATTCTAGGGGGGGCCGCCACCACTACCCCACCTGTGATCGTGCAAACCGGGTCTGGGATAGTCTCTACACCTGAGGATTCTGAGGATGGGGAAGAGGAGGAGGAGGAGGAGGATCTTGCAGAGAGCACCCAGCACTCCGTTCTCCCCAACAGCCAGGAGCTTTTTCTCAGCCTGACTGAAGTACCCTCCCAAGTCTCCCAAGCCAGTAGCCAAGACCATGACCCCATGGAAGGGACCTCAGGTGAGTTTACCTTTTAAAATATAAAACATGGTTTAAAAGCAAGGTTTTTTAATGATTATTTTGCCCTGAGGACTTGGGATGCATTCGCAGCCAGTACAGCTACTGGAAAAGTCTGTTAACGTGTCTGGGGATGGAGCGGAAATCCTCCAGGGACATCTCCATGAAGCTCTCCTGGAGGTACTCCAAAAGCCTTGCCACAAGGTTTCTGGGCAGTGCCGCTTTATTCCGTCCTCCATGGTAGGACACTTGTCCACGCCATGCTTGCAGCAAGTAATCTGGTATCATTGCCTGACAAAGCCTGGCAGCGTATGGTCCCGGTGTTTGCTGGCATTCAAGCAACATCCGTTCTTTATCTCGCTGTTGTGACGAACTGGGTCTGTTCTTACTGTGGTCTGTGAGTGCTGACAGGGGAGTGTGGCTGGGATAGCCGGCATTGGGGGATGGGAGACTGACTGGAAATACCTGAGCCTGTAACATGAGAACCCAGGAGGGGGCTGGGACCAGGTGACACCTTTGCCCCAGAGACTGAACAAAGGCTGTGGGAGGGGTCGCTGAAGGGAGAGTGTGGGAAGCTGGCTGGTGAGGTGGCTGGAAGGCAGAGAGGGCTCTGAGACCCCAGGAGGTGGGCTGGGGTGCCCAAGGACCCCAAGATGGACCTAACTGTGGGGGTCCTGTTGTCTGCGCCTGCAAGACCTGTCTTGGACTGTATTCCTGTCGTCTAAATAAACCTTCTGCTTTACTGGCTGGCTGAGAGTCATGGTGAATCACAGGAAGCCGGGGGTGCAGGGCCCTGAGTCCCCCATACTCCGTGACAACTGGTGGCAGCGGTGGGATCTACTGCACCCCGTGGACGGCGCTTCCTGCAGTAAGTGACTGGGGAGAAGTAAAACGAAGGGGGATTGACGGGGACCAGGCGTGCTGAAGAGTCAGAGAGAGACGGTTATCACCCCTGGGAGTGTGCGACCAGCGAGAAGGACTTTTGCAGTAACAGGGTCCCCCGGGGGATCGCAGCGAGTGGTCCCAGGGGCGGAGGAGTCTGCAGCTCGACCCTGGCAGAGAGGTGGTGACCTCGAGAAGGGCTGGCACACTAGGGGTCTCCCTGGAAACTGTGGGGAGCGGTGAGCACACAGGCCTGTGACTGGCCAGCAGGAAGATGTATGCCAAGCGGCTTAAGAGTGACCTGGTGGAGCTGTGCAAGCAGAGGGGGGTGCGCATTGGGAAGCTCACCAAAGAACAGCTCATTGCCCAGCTGGAGAAGCGAGATCGCGCGAATGAACTGATCCCTGTCTCTGAGGGAAGCAGCCTGGCAGATGCAGCGCAGGCCCCAGTGTCTGTCCCAGCTGGGAGTGGTCAGCCGGCTGCTGAGGGCTTCCCGAGACCCCTCCTTCCTATGCCTAGGGGAAGGGTGGGGAGGAGCCCAGCAAATACCGAGGGCGCAGTGACCCCCCCGGCCAGCAGGGGATCCTCCCGGCCACGCTCGCCGGCCAGCAGGGGATCCTCCCGGCCACGCTCGCCGGCCAGCAGGGGATCCTCCCGGCCACGCGCGCCATCCGTGGAGCGGAATGGGCTGGAATGGGAGATAGAGCTAAAACTGAGAGAGCTGAAGGATCGTGAACAACAGAGACAGCATGAACGGGAGGAGAATGAGAGACAGAGGCAGCATGAAGAGAGACAGCGTCAGCATGAACTGGAACTGGCGAGGCTGAAGGGCCGCGAGACCCCGGCTGCGGTGAGTGAGGGGGGACCCAGGACTGCACGGAGCTTTGATAAGTGCATCCTGGCCCCACGTAAGGAGGGGGAGGACATGGATGACTTCCTGGATGCATTTGAGACGGCCTGCGAGCTGCACCAGGTTGATCCTGCGGACAGACTCCGGGTTCTCACCCCCTTACTGGACCCCAAATCCGTGGCATTGTACCGCCAACTGGACGAGGCGGAGAAAGGGGACTACGAACTATTCAAAAAGGCCCTGCTACGTGAGTTTGGGCTGACTTCTGAGATGTACCGGGAAAGGTTCCGGAGTCAGGATAAAACCCCTGAGATCTCATATCTGCAACTAGCCGTCCGCATGGAGGGATACGCCAGCAAGTGGGCTGATGGGGCCCCGACGAAGGAGGACCTGGTTAAACTGCTGGTATTGGAGCAACTGTATGAGCGGTGCCCATCCGACCTGAGGCTGTGGTTGAGGGACAAAAAACCAGAGAACCCGCGACATGCCGGCCGGCTGGCCGATGAGTTTGTGAAGAGCCGGGCAGGGGCTGGCAGGGAGGAGTCCCAAAGGAGCAGGCCCGCTGCGATGCAGAGAGAGAGTCACCCGGGTACCTCCCAAAAGGGGGATGTGGGGAATCCCCTCCCATGGGGAATGCCCAGGGTCAGGGACCACCGACCGGCTCGAGGAGACACATGGGACATGGTCTGCTATCACTGTGACCAGAGAGGTCACATACGGGCCCAGTGCCCCAGACTCAGGGACAGACTGAGCAGACCAGACCCACAGAGGGTTGACTGGGTAGAGACCCAGCCGGGCGAGAGGCGGCACTCCCAGGGAAGGGGGGCTGGCAGAATACCACCTGCTAAGGAGGAAGGAGAGCTCCAGGCCAGCTCCTCTGGGGGGCTGAATGCTCCAGACTCAGGGTTTTTGGTTTATACGGTGGGCGCGGGGCGGTCCCTCCGGAGAGAGTACCTTGTTCCCCTGAAGGTGGATGGGAGGAAGGTCGATGGATACTGGGATACGGGCGCAGAGGTGACACTGGTCCGGCCCGAGGTGGTGGCCTCAGATCGGATGGTGCCCAACACCTTCCTGACTCTGACGGGGGTGGGTGGGACCCCATTCAAGGTACCTGTGGCGAGGGTACGCCTGAAGTGGGGGCCCAAGGAGGGCCCCAAGGACGTGGGGGTACACCCGTATTTGCCCACTGAGGTGTTGATGGGGGGGGACCTGGAGGACTGGCCAAGCAACCCCCAGAATGCACTGGTTGTGACCCGCAGTCAGAGCCGGCGAGGAGCACTGCGCCCTGACCTTGGGGAGGGTGCCTTGCCCGAGGCGCAGGACCCTAACCTGGTGGGGAGGGAACGCCCAGGGACACGGCTCAGGGAGGCTGCGGCTTCAGACCCAGCCGGCGAGAGAGAGCAGGTGGCCATCCCTGTCCCAGCTGCTGAGTTCCAGGCCGAGGTGCAGAAAGATCCCTCCTTGTGGAAGATAAGGGACCTGGCCGACCTCGGTGCGGTACAGACCATGGGGAGAGGTGGCCGGAAAAGGTTCCTGTGGGAGAAGGGGTTCTTGTACCGAGAATGGGCTCCCCCAGGGAAAATGGAGTCAGGGGGGATCAGGAGGCAGCTGGTGGTACCCCAGAAGTATCGCCGCCAGCTGCTGTACCGGGCCCATGACACCCCCCTCTCAGGGCACCAGGGAACCTGGCATACCCAGCAGAGGCTGCTACGGAGCTTTTACTGGCCTGGGGTCTTTGTTACTGTCCGGCAGTACTGCCGATCCTGTGACCCCTGTCAGAGGGGGAGGAAGGCCCGGGACAAGGGGAAAACGGCTTTAGGACCCTTGCCCAGCATAGAGGAGCCTTTCCAGAGGGTGGCCAAGGTTAAAAGGGGGGCTCTGAACCAAGAGAGCCCGAAGCACAGACCTCCAGACTGGAGTGCTGGGAGAAGACCCCAGCCCAGTTGGAACCCCAGGGGTATTGGGGTAGGAAAAGGGCACGGGCAGCATAACCCTTCCCACATGCGAACTGTGAATGCCCTCGAGCACCCCGACCTAAGGGGGGGCGTGAAACTGGAGGGGCCTGGTGTAATTCTCACCAAGGAATGGGAGGGATGCTGGGGCATCCATGGGAACGGGGGTAGGTTCGAACTTCCCCGGGTCACTGGCTGAAGTGACCCCGCTCAGTTCGGTCTCGAAGGGGGGAGATGTGACGAACTGGGTCTGTTCTTACTGTGGTCTGTGAATGCTGACAGGGGAGTGTGGCTGGGATAGCCGGCATTGGGGGATGGGAGACTGACTGGAAATACCTGAGCCTGTAACATGAGAACCCAGGAGGGGGCTGGGACCAGGTGACACCTTTGCCCCAGAGACTGAACAAAGGCTGTGGGAGGGGTCGCTGAAGGTAGAGTCTGGGAAGCTGGCTGGTGAGGTGGCTGGAAGGCAGAGAGGGCTCTGAGACCCCAGGAGGTGGGCTGGGGTGCCCAAGGACCCCAAGATGGACCTAACTGTGGGGGTCCTGTTGTCTGCGCCTGCAAGACCTGTCTTGGACTGTATTCCTGTCGTCTAAATAAACCTTCTGCTTTACTGGCTGGCTGAGAGTCATGGTGAATCACAGGAAGCCGGGGGTGCAGGGCCCTGAGTCCCCCATACTCCGTGACAGCTGTGTAATCCTCAGGAGAGTGATATCGCTCATGGTAACCTGCTTGAAATACGGGAACTTAATTAAGGGGACAGAGGTGGCCGTTCCTACTGGGCTGTTTGCCTGTGGCTGATAAGAAATCCTTCCCTGCAGTTAGCCAAGCGCAGGGGCGGGGGGGGGGGGGG
>NW_020695425.1:67821-84439 GCF_002925995.2 Terrapene triunguis
GGGGGGGGCAGGGGGGTTAGTTTGGTTTCTGCAGGGATTTTCCCTGTTACCAGCCACGCGGTCGGGGAGGGGTACATTGAGCATTCCAGGGAATTCATGGCGGGAGGGGGGGGCGGGGGGGTTAGTTTGTTTTCTGCTGCTGAAGGTTAACAGGAAAACCTCAGCAGTCAACAGGCTTTGATTGGTATGTTGGAAAGGAGGGCGCAGAAGCCGAAAGACAATGGCTTACCATGGCTGCCTGCAAGCTGAATTCTGTTGCCCGGACCTGCGTCTGTGATCTCTAACACCGAAGCCACAGGCACTCAATATTAAGATGGAAAATGCGACCTTGTACTGAAATCACATGTGCTATGTAATGTGAATAGTGTTCACCATGAAAGAGTACAAGCATTGTTCTGTAAAATGTATCATTTTAAAAACTTCTCTACTTTTTTTCAACCCTCCCTCTAGCAGCTGCAAATGTTTCAAGCCTCCCTCCTGCGTCCAGAAGGCTATCTCAGATAAGGCGTCGTAGAAAGATGACGCGAGACGACATGTTCAAAGAAATAATGAAATCCACCCACAATGAAAGAGCTCATTTGAATGAGTGGAAGGACACTGTATCTAAATTTAGGAAAGATGCCAGTGAACGTGAGGTCTTGAGGGATGCTCGAGATGAGAGGTGGCAGGCTGCAACGCTGGGGCTGCTGCGTGAGCAAACGGACATGCTCCGGCGTCTGGTGGAGCTTCAGGAACGGCAGCAGGATGACAGAGTGCCGCTGCAGCCGCTGTATAACCTACCTCCCTCCTCACCATGTTCCATATCCTCCTCACCCAGACGTGTAAGAACGCGGGGGGGGGAGGCTCCGTGCACCCTCTCACTCCACCCCAGGGGAGAGCCCAACCAAAAGGCTGTCATTATATTGAATTTGATCAGTGGCCTTAGACTTCCCTCTTATCCTCCTCCCAAACCTCACCCAGATTACCTTCTTGGTTCTCTCCCTATGTTTATAATCACTTAATAAAGAATACATGATTTTTAAACGATAGTGACTTTATTACCTTTGAAAGAAAGCTGGGGGGAGGGTGGGTTGCTTACAGAGAATGAATGAGAATGAAGGGGGCTGGTTTTCATGAAGGGAGAAACAAACAGAAATTTCACACTGTAGCCTGGCCAGTCATGAAACTGGTTTTCAGAGCTTCTCTGATGCACAGCGCTTCCTGGTGTGTTCTTCTAATCGCCCTGGTGTCTGGCTGCGCGTAATCAGCAGCCAGGCGATTTGCCTCAGCCTCCCACCCTGCCATAAAGGTCTCCCCCTTACTTTCACAGAGATTGTGGAGCACACAGCAAGCAGAAATAACAATGGGGAGATTTCTTTGGCTGAGGTCAGAGCGAGTTAGTAGCGATCTCCAGCGCGCTTTTAAACGGCCAAATGCACATTCTACCACCATTCTGCACTTGCTCAGCCTGTAGTTAAACAGCTCCTGACTCCTGTCCAGGCTGCCTGTGTATGGCTTCATGAGCCATGGCATTAAGGGGTAGGCTGGGTCCCCAAGGATAACGATAGGCATTTCAACATCCCCAACGGTTATTTTCTGGTCCGGGAAGTAAGTCCCTTGCTGCAGCCGTTTAAACAGATTAGTGTTCCTGAAGACGCGTGTATCATGAACCCTTCCCGGCCACCCCACGTTGATGTCGGTGAAACGTCCCTTGTGATCCACCAGTGCTTGCAGCACCATTGAAAAGTACCCCTTGCGGTTTACGTACTGGGTACCCTGGTGCTCCGGTGCCAAGATAGGGATGTGGGTTCCATCTATCGCCCCACCACAGTTAGGGAATCCCATTGCAGCAAAGCCATCCACTATGACCTGCACATCCCCCAGAGTCACTAGCTTGTGTAGCAGCACCTCAGTGATTGCTTTGGCTACTTGTATCACAGCAGCCCCCACAGTAGATTTGCCCACTCCAAATTGATTCCCCACTGACCGGTAGCTGTCTGGCGTTGCAAGCTTCCACAGGGCTATTGCCACTCGCTTCTCAACTGTGAGGGCTGCTCTCATCCTGGTATTCTGGCGCTTCAGGGCAGGGGAAAGCAAGTCACAAAGTTCCATGAAAGTGCCCTTACGCATGCGAAAGTTCCGCAGCCACTGGGAATCGTCCCACACCTGCAACACTATGCGGTCCCACCAGTCTGTGCTTGTTTCCCGGGCCCAGAATCGGCATTCCATGCCTATAACCTGCCCCATTAACAGCATGATCTCCAAAGCACCGGGTCCCGCGGTTCGATAGAATTCCATGTCCATATCCTCATCACTCTCGTCGCCGCGCTGCTGTAGCCTGCTCCTCTCCGCCTGGTTTTCCCGGTTCTTGTTCAGCATAAACTGCACGAGAACGCACGAGGTGTTTACAATGTTCATGACTGCTGTCTTGAGCTGAGCGGGCTCCATGCTTGCCGTGGTATGGAGTCTGCTGCGTTCACCCAGGAAAAAAGGCGCGAAATGGTTGTCTGCCGTCCGTTGCTTTCATGCAGGGAGGGGGGGAGGGAGGGAGGGGTGAGGCTGTACCCAGAACCACCTGCGACAATGTTTTGGTCCCATCAGGCACTGGGATCTCAACCCAGAATTCCAATGGGCAGGGGAGACTGCGGGAACTATGGGATAGCTATGGGATAGCTACCCACAGTGCAACGCTCCAGAAATCGACGCTAGCCCCGGTACATGGACGCACACCACCGAATTAATGTGCTTAGTGTGGCCGCATACAATCGAATTTATACAACCTGTTTCCCAAATTCGAATTATCTAAATTCGGATTAATCACGTAGTGTAGACATACCCCAAGAGACACAAGCTGCTTCTCTCTCCACTAAGGCACTTCTGCTTTCATCTGCTGTGCCCACCTTGCCGATGCATTTTGAGACCATAGCACATGTGGATTGCTGTTAAATAGAACCTGGACTTTGAATAGCCTGGGTTTGTAACCATTGGCTTTGGGATGATTACAACATCCCTGTAATGTAACTTAACTTTAATTACTGCTGTATCCTGTGAATTTTAACTCATAGCTGTATCATAGCTTTTGTCTGGAAATTTCCTTGTTTTTTTAATTAAAAATCTCATACATGAACACAAACAAGAAACTAATGAGAATGTGACCATGTGAGGTTGCTAATGATTTAAAGACAGACAGTTGTGACAGATGGAGATGTGGCCCTTACTAATAATTGGATTGCTTTTGTATTAATTGCATGCAGTGATCTGTAGTGCATGTCTGACTGTGTAGGTGCACTATATTAGTGCAACTGCCAGTGGCGGCTCCAGGCACCAGCACTCCAAGCACGTGCCTGGGGTGGCAAGCCGCGGGGGCGGGGCGCCTGCCGTTCTGCTGAGGGCGGCAGTCAGGCAGCCTTCAGCGGCATGCCTGCGGGAGGTCCGCTGGTCCCGCGGCTTTGGTGGCAATTCGGCAGCGGGTACGCCGAAGCCATGGACCAGGGACCTCCCGCAGGCATGCCTCCAAAGGCATCCTGCCTGCCGTGCTTGGGGCGGCAAAAAAGCTAGAACCGCCCCTGGCAACTGTAAATAAAGTGGTGAAGGCCACCCCTTCCCTGTTAGACAGAAATGGGTCTGGGTAAAATCTGATAGGGAACCATTGCAAATGCTAATTGGATTATACCTGAGCCAGAGCAGGAAGGAGAGTGACCCCCAGAAAGAACCAGACAAAGCTAAACAGGGTGGAGGGACCTGCCCCTGTTTCAGTGAATACAGTCTGTGATACCCACAGGAAATGAAAGCTGAGTTAGGGTTTGTCTACACCAGAAAATTTGATGAGTTATACCTAGGGCCCTACCAAATTCACGGTCCTTTTTGGTCAATTTCATGGTCATAGGATTTTTTAAATTGCAAATTTCATGATTTCAGCTATTTAAATCTGAAATTTCATGGTGTTGTAATTTTAGGGGTCCTGACTCATAAAGGAGTTGGCGGGGGGGAGGGTCATAAGGTTATTGTAGGGGAGGTTGCAGTACTGCTACCCTTACTTCTGTGCTACTGCTGGTGGTGGTGCTGCTTTCAGAGCTGGGCAGCTGGAGAGTGGTGGCTGCGGGCTGGGACCCTGGCTTTCAAGGCAGAGCTGCCGCCAGCAGCAGCGCAGAAGCAAGGATGGCATGGCATGGTATTGCCACCTTTACTTCTGTGCTGCTGCCTGCAGAGTCATTCAGTCAGCAGCTGCCACTCTCTGGCCACCCAGCTCTGAAGGCAGCAGCACAGAAGTAAAGGTGGCATGATATGGTATTGCCACCCTTACTTCTGCACGGCTGCTGGTGGGCGCTGCCTTCAGAGCTGGGTGCCCGGCTAACAGCTGCCACTCTCCAGCCACCCAGCTCTGAAAGCAGAGTGGATAAAAATCAATGATTTAAAAAAATAAAATAAAAAAAAATCAGATTTTTTTAATTTAAATTGGATTTTGTTGATAAAATGCTTTTTGAGGAAAAAACTTATCTGAAGATAGCTTTAAGATACATTGTATCTCAAAGATATCTCATCGTGGAATAGGGATTATAAATTCTAATTCTATAGTATGAGACAATATATTCATGTAATGTTTAAGAAAAGTTTTGTAAATGAGTTCCAATAGTTCATGGATTAGGGACCTAATCTTATGGGGTTCCACAGGCTTCTGTATAGATTATTTAGGTTAATCTTTCTATCTACCCAATGGGACTCAGTGCTCAGTCTAGAAGATACCATCAGAGATGCTTAGTTTTGCAGTTCTCAAACTATGGATTTGTGTCTCCAGAGGTAACATGCTTGTTAACAGAAAAAATGTTTTTAAATAAATAAATAATATAGAGAGGTGAGAAATAACAGACCTCAACTCTATTGTCCCTCTGCAAATTTGTGTACACAGAGTCAATTCCTTATCTCTCTCTAAAAGTGCAAAGTTTCAAAAAGTTCAATGAATAGAAGATTGTTGGGGGTGGAATAGATCTGGACAAGGAGAAGAAGTCTGGAGATAAATGTGAGAAGCGAGGGACATATGCTCGTTTTGTTAAAATATTATATGTTAGCTGTTGAAGAAAAAAATCCAGAATACTTAATGTTGTTGTTTTAGTTAAATAAAACCATTTTAATGTCTGTCTGGTGATGTTCTCCTCCTAATACAGCATGGCAAGAAAATCCTCCAAATATTAATGATTAACCCAGGGGTCGGCAACCTTTCACAACTGGTGTGCCGAGTCTTCATTTATTCACTCTAATTTAAGGTTTCGCGTGCTGGTAATACATTTTAACGTTTTTAGAACGTCTCTTTCTATAAGTCTATAATATATAGCCAAACTATTGTTGTATGTAAAGTAAATACGATTTTTAAAATGTTTAAGAAGCTTCATTTAAAATTAAAATGCAGAGCCCCACGGACCGGTGGCCAGGACCCGGGCAGTGTGAGTGCCACTGAAAATCAGCTCGTGTGCCGTCTTTGGCACACTTGCCATAGGTTGCCTACCCCTGGATTAACCTGTTGAATTAGAGATAGTTCACCTCCCAAAGACTTCATAAATATCTGCTTCAATTACAATCATTCATTTTCTGATATAGCTGTAAAACTAATCTGAAAAGTTTTCAAAATAGATCACAGTTTAAAAATGTATAGTGTGTACCTTCTAAAAATGAAACCTACATCTATCTCTGAGTTGTGAAGAATATGTATTAAAGTTATAAAAATGAACAAGAATGCACTTATGTAGAAAATCATGATTAAATCGAGTCTTCCTGACTAGTGATTTAAATCATGATTTTAATCAAATCCACCCTGTCTGAAAGCTGCACAGAAGTAAGGGTGACAATACTGCAACCCCCCTTAAAATAACCTTGTGACCCCCTCCCCCGCAGCTCCCTTTTGGGTCAGGAACCCCAATTTGAGAAACGCTGGTCTCCCCTGTAAAATCTGTAGAGTATAGGGTAAAAGCACACAAAAGAACAGATTTCATGATGGGAGATCAGATTTCATGGGCTGTGACATGTTTTTCATGGCCATGAATTTGGTAGGGCCCTAGTTATACCATTACAGTTATACAGTTACAGTTATCCTGGTATGACCCTCTGTGTGGACACTTATTCCAGCACAAGAGTAGTTTTATTCAGTTAACTTAAACCTCTTCCCAAGCCACATAAAGTAAATTGAAAAGGCCAGTTATAAAACCAGAATAAGAGTGTCAAAACAGGGAGGGGAGCAGAACTATACAGGAATATCTATATCAGTTTAAATTCACAGCTGAGTTGAAATCTTTCCCATTTAGACAAGCCCTTAAACCCGGGTTCTCTGACAGACACAGAGCCAGAGAAGGAGAGAGGGAGGAATAAGGCAAGGAACTCAGCCTGCCCGGGTCTCCAGCGGCTGTGGTAGCACCGCAGGGGATACAGAAATGCATATGTGGTTAAAGGATTACTCGCCCAGTGTTAGACATGATTTGCACCCTGAAGCTCACTAACCCTGGGGTCAGTGTGAAGGACTGTCTAAAGGCCCTCAGTCACACCTTTGGGATCACAGAGGGCTCTGCAGACATTTATTGTAAGTTCCGTAATGTCCATCAGTAAAGGGGTGAGAAGGTTTCAGTTTATATACAGAGTCTGGAGAAACTGCTACAGAGAGCTGTCAAGAGGGGAGCAGTGACTGCTGAGCAGATGGATCAGACCAGACTGACTCAATTTGTAGGAGGAACTCAATATCAGAACCCAATTCTACTTCATCTTTCGTTAAGTGAACAACAGAAAAGTCTACCTAGTAACTCCCAGCTGATAAAAGAGACCTTCCTCTGCAGCATGGGGCACAGGTCACTAGCAGGTTTAAACTAGGGTAAATGGTGGATTCTCTGTAACTTAAAATCTTTAAATCATGATATGAGGACTTCAGTAACTCAGCCAGAGGTTTGAGGTCTATTACAGGAGCGGGTGGGTGAAGTTCTGTGGCCTGTGAAGTGCAGGAGGTCAGACTAGATGATTAGGATGGTCTCTTCTTGCCGTAAAGTCTGTGAGAGGGCAGGAAGAAAGGCAGACAGCCAGCGAATTTTGGGAAGCCCAACCATTGGAACCAGCCAGAACAGCCCCCTTTCGACCAGCCTCTGCACTGATGGTGAGCACCAGAGAAGAACTTGCCCAACAAGTGCGGGTCCTGACAGAACAAATGGCTGAACTACAAATTATCATTGACCGGGCTAAGACTTTGGGCATAAGGAGCCTCTGGCTGTGGTGATGGAGAAGTCACTGTTTGGAGCCACTGTCCCATCACAGCAAAGAGGGAAAGGACAAGTCTTCTTCTGCCACAGGTGCGCCCAGGACAGAAACAGTGCTGCAAAGTGTCATAATGAAGAAAATCCATCCTTAGTGCAGTGTTTCCCAACCTTTTCTCTGCCACGGAACTTGAGCTTCTGGGGCTCTTCCCCCTGCCCCCGGCCAGCAGCCGGGAGGGAAGGGAGAGGCAGAGGAGCTGATCCATTGGTCACACAGGAAGGGAGGGGGGAAGAAAGGGAGATTGAGCTCTGATTGGTTGCGCCACACCCAGAGGAGGTGGGGCAGTGAGGCAGATGGCCAATCAGAAGGTGACTTTCCTCACCTTGATCTCACATGTACCTTTTCTAAAAATGCTGCAGCACACCTGTTCGGGCCTGATGGCACAGCAGTGTACTGCGGCATGCTAGTTGGGAAACACTGCCTTAGTGTGTGACAAGCTAAGGACCAGATCGGAGGAGTTGAAGAACTGCCAAAACAGCTCTGTAAATCCATGACAAAAATCTCTACCCTTGCTGCTTCCCCCTCCCCTCTGCTGGTCACTCCCTCCTCCTGCCGTGTGCCCACACTCCCCCTGTGGGATGCTGTTGTGATAACAGGGCCTACACATTTGCCCTAATATAAGTTTAGCTGTAAGCAAAAGAACCAGACAGAGAAACTGGATTAGTCTAAACTGGGGCTGTCAAACAATTAAAATAATTAATTGTGATTAATCATGATATTAAAAAGTAGTTGCAATTAATCACAGTTTTAATCACATTGTTAAACAATAACAGAATACCGTTTATTTAAATATTTTTGGATGTTGGAGGGAAGTGTGTGTGTGTGTTGGGGGAGTGTGTGATGGGGCAACGTGTAATGGGGAGTGCGTGTGAGAGAGGGATGGTGTGTGTGTTGGGGGACTGCGTGAGACAGTGTGTGTGTTGGGGGAGAGAGCGTGTCAACGTACTGTCTCTGTGAGCAGAGCACTCACCAGCCCCATCACTAAGCACCACTGGGGACCAACTTTGTCACATCTCCTTTCATCTGTCAAGATGCTGGATGGCCCTATACCATATGCGCTGTAGTTCATATCTGATTGTGTAGGTCTGGTATATAAGTGCAGCTGGGAATACAGGGGTGATGGCCACCCTCTCCCCTGCAGAGGGAAACGGACCTGGATATAATCTGATAGGGAACCATCACAAATGCTAATTGGATTGTACCTGTGTCAGACACAACAGAAAGGAGAGTGACCCCAGACAAAACCTGGCAAAGCTGATCAGGGTGGAGGGATTGGTTCCCCTTACAGGGAATATGGGACACCAAAGGAAGCGATGGCACATTTTAAACCAGTTTCCCCCACAGACATGGATCCAGAGAAAGACAGAGGCAGGAGTAAGGGAAGGAGCTCAGCCTCCCTTGGTTTCCATTGGCTCTGGCAGCACTGCAGCGGATATAGAAATGTGTGTGTGGTGAAAGGATCACTCGCCAATTCTTCCAAAGTCAGAATACAATTTTGTGTTTTGTTTTGTTTTTTAAAGAAAAGCTCTTGGTTAATGGGATTGAATAGAGGGAGAGAAGGCAGATATTCTCCATCCAAGAATATTAAAGGAACTGGCACATGAAATTACAAGCCTAATAGCAAGGATAAAATACAACATGGTTTTACAAAAGGTAGATCGTGCCAGTCCAACCTGATTTTCTTCTTTGAGAAGATAACTGATTTTTTAGACAAAGGAAAAGCAGTAGATCTAATCGACCTGGATTTCAATAAGGCATTAGATACAGTTCCACATAGGGAATTATTAGTTAAATTGGAGAAGATGGGGATTAATATGAGACTAGAAAGGTGGATAAGGAACTGGTTAAAGGGGAGACTATACCGGGTCATGCTGAATGGTGAACTGTCAGGCTGGAGGGAGGTTACTAGTGGTGTTCCTCAGGGATCAGTCTTGGGATCAATCTTATTTTACATTTTTATTACTGACCTTGGCACAGAAAGTGGGAGTGTGCTAATAAAATTTGCGGATGGCACAAAGTTGGAGGATATTGCTAATACAGAGGAGGACCGGAATATCAAATAAGATCTGGATGACACTGAAAACAGGAGTAATAGAAATGGGATGAAATTTAATAGTGCAAATTGCAAGTCACGCATTTAGGGACTAACAAGAACAATTTTTGCTATAAGCTGGGGACGTACCAGTTGGAAGCGACAGAGGAGGAGAAAGACCTAGGTGTATTGATTGATCACATGATGATTGTGAGCTGCCTCTTAGGGTATGGCTAAACTTGCAGCTGTACAGCGCTGTGAGTTAAAGCTGTCTTCGTACAGCTGAGTAGGGAAAGCGCTGCAGTCTGTCCACACTGACAGCTGCCAGCGCACTATCGTGGCCACATTTGCAGCATTTGCAGCGGCATTGGGAGCGGTGCATTATGGGCAGCTATCCCAGCGTTCAAGTGGCTGTAACGTGCTTTCCAAAGGGGGTGGTGGTGGAGTGTGACAGGGAGCGTGGGGGGAGAGAGAGTGGGTTTTTGGAGTGCTGAGAGTGTGTCAGCACCCTGCCTTGCAAGTTCCGACCCCCCTCCCTCCTCCACACCTCTCTCACTCACTGAAAGCAAACAGCAGCTGTTTGTTTTTTTCTCACAGACCAGATAAGCAGCCACTCACGGAAACGGACCCCCTCCCCTCCCGCACGCCGCCGCTCTCTTCAAGCAAACATTAGCTGTGGGCATTCCAAAGGGAGCCCCCCTGCCTGCCTCTGCTCATTCACAGCAAACAGTAGCTGTGTTTGTTTTTTTGATAAGCAGGTCCTGAAAGTCCGGAGTTCACAACAAAACAAAGAGGCATCACAACAAAACAAGGAGAGAACCTTCACTTAAAAGGATTATGGGGAGTTTCCGGAGGTCAATCACTGCGTAATAAGGTTACTCCCCATTTACACTGGAGCACCAGCATCTCAGCCACTCCGCAGCAGCTGTTATTCCTCTCGGGGAGGTGGAGTACCTGCAGCGCTGTAGCCACAGAGATACAGCGCTGTACGTGCCTTGCCAGTGTGGACAGGGAGTGAGTTACGGCGCTGGGGGAGGCTTTATTGCACTGTAACTCTCAAGTGTAGCCAAGGCCTTAGTCTGCAGAAGAGAAGAGTGAGGGGGGATTTGATAGCTGCTTTCAACTACCTGTGACAGATGACAGAACAAGGAGTAATGGTCTCAAGTTGCAGTGGGGGAGGTCTAGGTTGGATATAAGGAAACACTATTTCACTAGGAGGGTGGTGAAGCACTGGAATGCTTTACCTAGGGAGGTGGTGCAATCTCCTTCCTTGGAGGTTTTTAAGGCCCGGCTTGACAAAGCCCTGGCTGGGATGATTTAGTTGGGAATTGGTCCTGCTTTGAGCAGGGGGTTGGACTAGATACCTCCTGAGGTCCCTTCCAACCCTGATATTCTATGATTCTATGTGATGCAGCCATGAAGAAGGCTAATGCAGTGCTAGGATGCATCAGATGAGGTATATCCAGGGCTGGCTCCAGGGATTTGGCCGCCCCAAGCAGCCCAGAAAAAAAAAAAAAAAGAAGCCGCGATCGTGATCTGCGGCAATTCGGTGGGAGGTCCTTCGCTCTGAGCAGGAGTGAGGGACCCTCTGCCGAATTGCCGCCGAATAGCTGGACCTGCTGCCCCTCTCCGGAGTGGCCACCCCAAGCACCTGCTTGCTAAGCTAGTGCCTGGAGCCGGTCCTGCTTGGATAGGGGAAGTTTGATTTTTTTGCACACAGTAAGGAAGCTGCCACACAGGAGAGACAGGACAGCATTGATTCACAGTTTGAAGCCCAGGGGGGTTGGCTTGGCCCTGGTTTGGTGTCAGTGAAAGTAGAGTCCCCCAATGGGTGTTGTAGTCAGAAGACTCCTGTATGAAATTTAATAGTGCGAATTGCAACGTTATGCAGTTAGGGACTAACAAGAATAATTTTTGCTATAAGCTGGGCACGTACCAACTGGAAGCAACAGAGGAGGAGAAAGACCTGGGTATATTGGTTGATCACATGATGACTATGAGCCGCCAGTGTGATGCAGCCATGAAGAAGGTGTGACAAAGTTCCTCCTCTATCTTGGTGGGTCCTGCGCTTATTGGCGGATTTTCTTGCTGCAGAGATTCACCATGTGGGTTGGGGAACAGCCCAGAGACCTTCCCCTCTGGAAGAACCCACAGTCCAGGTCAATTGGGAGGCTTGGGGGGAACCCGGGCCCGCCCTCTACTCCGGGTTCCAGCCCAGGGCCCTGTGGACTGCAGCTGTCTAGAGTGCCTCCTGTAACAGCTGCATGACAGCTACAACTCCCTGGGCTACTTCCCCATGGCCTCCTCCAAACACCTTCCTTATTCTCACCACAGGACCTTCCTCCTGGTGTCTGATAACGCTTGTGCTCCTCAGTCCTCCAGCACCACACCCACACCCTCTCAGCTCCTTGCGCCTCTTGCTCCCAGCTCCTCACACTCGCACCACAAACTGAAGTGAGCTCCTTTTTAAAACCCAGGTGCCCTGATTAGCCTGCCTTAATTGATTCTAGAAGCTTCTTCTTAATTGGCTCCAGGTGTCCTAATTAGCCTACCTGCCTTAACTGGTTCTAGCAGGTTCCTGATTACTCTAGTACAGCCCCTGCTCTGGTCACTCAGGGAACAGAAAACTACTCATCCAGTGACCAGTATATTTGCCCTCTATCAGACTCCCATACCCCACTGGTCTGGGTCTGTCATATATCCCTCCCCCCTGCTCAACGCCAAGGGGTTGGGCAGCTTGGGACGCCAGACAGTGCACACGTGAAAAGCCATTGGCATTGCCATGACGGCTCCCTGCTCTGTGTTGCACATGGAACTGGAAAGGTTGGAGGGATAAGAACCATCTGGTCACCCTTGTGATCTTCTCCTTGTTCCGCTGCATCTATTGAAGAGGGGCATGGTCGGTCACGAGGACAAATCTGCGCCCGAGCAGGTAGTAGCGCAACGTTTCCATGGCCCATTTTACAGCGAGGCATTCTCTCTCCACCACTGCATATTTTTGTTCCCTTGGAAGGAGTTTCCGACTGAGGTATAGAATTGGGTGTTCCTCCTCCCCGACCATCTGTGATAGAATGGCCCCCAACCCTACTTCCGATGCATCCATCCGCAGGATAAACTCCTTGGTGAAATCAGGGGCTATCAGTACGGGGTTACTGCAGAGGGCAGTCCGTAGGTCTGTGAATGCTTCCTCTGCTTCGTCAGACCATCTCACCAGATCAGGTCCACGGGCTTTCACTAGGTCTGTCAGGGGGCTTGCCCTTGTGGCAAAATGGGGGATAAATCGTCGGTAATACCCCACCACACCTAGGAACGCCCGGACTTGTTTCTTGTGACTTGGTCGGGGTCAATTTTGGATGGCCTCTAACTTGTTCACTTCGGGTTTTACCAAACCTTTTCCCACAATGTAGCCAAGATATTTGGCCTCTGTAAACCCTACAGCACACTTGGCAGGGTTTGCTGTAAGGCCAGCTCGCCTGAAGGTATCGAGGACTGCCTCCACCTTCTCCAGGTGGGTTTCCCAGTCTGGGGTATGAATGACCACATTGTCCAAGTAGGCAGCAGCATAACTGTTATGCGGGCGTAATAGCTTGTCCATGAGGCGCTGGAAGGTAGCTGGGGCCCCATGTAGTCCAAAAGGGAGGACAGTATATTGAAAAAGATCCTCTGGTGTAGAGAACACAGTCTTTTCCTTTGCGTCTTCCGCAAAGGGAATCTGCCAGTACCCCTTTGTCAAGTCTAGGGTAGTCAAGTACCAGGCATTACCCAGATGGTCCACTAGCTCATCTATGCGAGGTATGGGGTAAGCGTCGAACTGGGATACTTCGTTTAGTCGCCGGAAGTCATTGCAAAATCTTGTGGTGCCATCAGGTTTGGGCACCAGCACGATTGGGCTGGACCACTGACTGTGGGATTCTTCGATGATCCCCAACTCCAGCATTTTTTTTACTTCTGCTTTTATTTCCTCCCTTTTTGCTGCTGGCACCCAATAGGGCCTCATTGTTACTCTGGCCCCAGGGTTCGTGACGATGTGGTGATATGTCTCGGTTGTTCGACCCGGTTTTGTTGAGAACACATCTTGGTTCCGGAAGATCATCTCGGATACCTCATTCTTCTGGTCTGGTGTTAAATCGGGAGACACTCTCACCTGTTTGGAAGGCTTGTTTTCCTGGGTTAGGTCTTTTTGGACCATTGTGCATGCCTCTTGTGCATGCCAGGGTTTCAGAAGGTTAATGTGATAAATCTGTTCTTGTTTTCTGCATCCTGGCTGCCGCACCTTGTAGGTTACTTCCCCCACGGGTTCAACCACCTCATAGGGCCCCTGCCATTGGGCCAGAAGCTTGCTTTCTGCCGTGGGTACCAACACCATAACCCGATCCCCTGGTTGGAACTGTTGCACTTTTGCCTGGCGATTGTAATGGGGTCGCTGGGCCTCCTGTGCCTTCTCCAAATGTTCCCGTACAATAGGGGTAACCCGGGCTATCCGGTCTCGCATCTGCATTACATGCTCTATTATATTTCTCCCCTCATTGGGTTCCTCTTCCCAGATCTCTTTGGCGATATCTAGTATGCCACGGGGGTGACGCCCGTATAATAACTCGAAGGGGGAAAACCCAGTTGAGGCCTGAGGTACCTCCTGGATAGTGAACATAAGGTAGGGTAGTAGGGTGTCCCAATCCTTCCCGTCCCGACTTACCACCTTCCTTATCATAGCCTTGAGGGTTCGGTTAAACCTTTCTACCAACCCATCAGTCTGCGGATGGTAGACCGAAGTTCTCAGGGTATGTGTATGGAGCAGCGTACAGAGGTCCTTCATTAGCTTCGACATAAATGGGGTTCCTTGGTCAGTTAATATCTCCTTCGGTAGCCCCATTCGGGCAAAGATCCTCACCAGCTCTTTGGCTATAGTTTTAGAGGCCGTGTTCTGCAGGGGGACGGCTTCTGGGTAGCGAGTAGCATAGTCCAAAACAACAAGTATATATTGGTGGCCCCGAGCCGTCTTCTCCAGGGGTCCCACTAGGTCCATGGCTATTCGCTCGAAGGGGACCTCTATGATGGGAAGGGGTACTAAAGGTGCCCTCAAGTGGGGACGAGGACTGTGCAGCTGACACTCTGGGCAGGAGGCAGAGTACCTCCGCACTTCTTCATGTACTCCGGGCCAGAAGAACCGTCGTAGGACTCGTGCCAGGGTCGTCTCTACCTCCAAATGCCCCCCAAAAAGATGACTATGAGCAAGACTTAGTACAGCATTCTGGTGTTTTTGAGGTACTAGGATCTGCTGTACCTTCTGCTCCTGTACTGGTGCAACCTGGTATAAGAGATCCTTCTTCATTATGAAGTAGGGTCCTGGTCCCTGGGTTTTCCCTTCCACGGGGACCCCATCTATTTCAGTCACCTCCTTCCTAATGTTGTCATACCTTGTGTCTTCAGCCTGCTCCCGTCCAAAATTTCCTCTCCCGGGGCTAATCTGCCCAAGATCTAGGGGCCTAGTCTCTGTTGCCTCTACTGGTTCAGAAGCATTAGGGTGGAGGTCAGACTCAGGTGCTTCTTCCTCCTGCGTGGCCTCCTTTTCAGCTGCGCAGGTCCGCTACCTACAAGAGCGACCCTCTGGCTTTGGGTCAGTATTCGGGTTCCCAAGGCCTTAGCTGCCCTTCTTTCCCTTGTTGTCTTTCTACCCTGTCTGGGAGTAGAGAACAAATCTGGGGATATTTCAGAGAAGATTGGGGGTTGACAGTCTGCTGTGGATGCCTCACCAATTTTAGGGTCCCCATCTTTCTCCAATCCCCCTACTGGGAGTAAGTTTCCAAACCCTGGGAAGTCCCTCCCTATGAGCACCGGGTATGGGAGTTTAGGGACTACACCTGCTGTTACCTCAGTAGTGTTCCCTTGGATCTCGATTTTTACTGGGATGGTGGGGTAGTAACTAACTGTCCCATGGACACATGTTATCCCCGTACGTTTAGCCTGCAGCAGCTGACTACGCTTCACGAGCTTCCCTGAGATAAGCGTGATAGCACTCCCCGAATCAACCAGTGCCGTGGTCCCTACCCCATTTAGTTTCACTGGTCTGGTATACATATGTGGGGTTAGTGAGACCCCCACAAGGTGGATTAGGGAGCATGGATCTGCCCAGTTCCCCAGGTTACATTGCATAGGCTCCTCAGCATTGGGACACTGTGCAGCTATGTGTCCCCACTCCCCGCAGGCATAACATCTGTATGGAGCCCTAGGCGTTCCCCGGTCTCTTGGTTTGGGCAGTCTAACATCATGATCCTCTTCTCCCTCAGTGCTCCGACTCTTTATGGCCTCTGATGGGCCTTCAGCCTCTCTCTTTTTCCACCTGGGCCCTCCTGGTGGCCCAGTCACCCGAACTTTGGGGCTTGGTGCTGCTAGTTTAACCCGGGGTGTCTCTTCCTTAACTGGTCGGGTCAGCTCCCTCGCTGTCCTTCGCCTCTCTACCAGGGCGACAACCTCGTCATAGGTGGAGGGTTCGTTCTGGCTTACCCAGGCACGAAGGTCTGGTGGTAGTCCCCTCATGTATCGGTCGATGACCAGAACCGCTAGTATCTCTTCCAGACTCCGGGACTCTGTTTGCAACCACTTTCGTGCGAGATGGATGAGGTCATACAATTGGGACCGTGGGGTTTTGTCTTCCTGGTACCTCCAACTGTGATACTGCTGGGCCCGCACTGTTGTCGTTACCCCAGATCTGGCCAGGATCTCGGCTTTCAGCTGGGGGTAGTCTGCCACAGCCTCTTCAGGCAGATCATGGTAGGCCTTCTGGGCCTCCCCACACAGGAATGGGGCAAGGATGCCAGACCACTGATCTCGAGGCCAGGCCTCACATAGGGCTGTTCTCTCAAAGGCCAGAAGGTATGCCTCTACATCATCCTCCCGTGTCATTTTCTGCAGCCAATGGCTGGCCCGTATGAGCCGCGTCCCATCATGGCCGCGATTCAGCTCTGTAAGGGACTTTACCTAGTTTACCAGTTCCCGCAACATAGCTCAGTCTTGAGCAGCCTGGTCCCTCAGCAGGCGATTAGTATCTTGCTGCAGCCACACTGCCTCCTGTTGGGTGGCTGCCTGGACATGGGTAGCCTCCTGCTGGGCCGCCGTAGCTTGTATCAGTGCCCGCACTACGTCATCCATTGTGGTGAAAAAAAATAAACCCTCTCCCTTTTTTTGTTTTGTTTTGTTGTTGTTTTTTTTAAATCACCCTCCTTCTTCCGCTGCGCTGTGCACCCCAAGATCCCCCCCTGACACCAGTGTGACAAAGTTCCTCCTCTATCTTGGTGGGTCCTGCGCTTATTGGCGGATTTTCTTGCC
>NW_020695425.1:104439-121731 GCF_002925995.2 Terrapene triunguis
AATAGGCGCTTCCGTATAGCTTCACTGTACAGGCCACACACTAACCTGTCACATAGGGCATCATTTAACATCTCCTTAAATTCACAGTGTTCTGCAAGCTTTCTCAAAGTTGCTACAAATTGTACAACTGTTTCATCTTCTTTCTGATCTCTTTTGTGGAACCTATATCGTTCAGCAATTACCAGTGGTTTTGGGGAAAAATGGGACCCCAGAATTTCCACAATGTCACTGTAAGATTTAGTCTCTGGCTTAACAGGGTGTAGTAAGCTGCGTAGCAGGGAGTAGGTCTTAGCCCCTACAACACTTAAATATTGGCACCGTCTTTTCTTCTGTAATGTCATTTGCAATAACAAAAACCTCAAAACGCTCAGTATATACAGGCCATTGCACTATAGTCTCCTCAAAAGGTTCCAGAGTCCCTGTAAGTGTAGCCATGGTTTTAGTTTCAGTTTGCACAGTCAGTGCAAACAAGCCAGTTCTAACCCCATTCCAGCAGCAAACAAGGTTTTTTTGGTTTTTTTTGTACCTTAACTTCTACTTCCTTCTGTTGCTGGGGCAGCACAGATATCCCATCCTCATCACCACGTTGTTATATCCTTGGGGGCAACAGTTTTAGGAAGAAATCACTGGAGACACAGAGAGCTGTAAACCTTGTAGCAGCCATTTATTTCCACACTCAGAACTAACCAACAGCCAGCCAAGCTGGCTGGGCTATCCCCTAATAATGTAACTCAGTTGCCATAGCAACACAAGGTTCTATTACCACGACAACCAAATAACAACATTCATAATTTGTTGTAATCCTGGTTTATATTGATTTGGCTGAAGTCAATTCCATACCGACTTTGGCTAACTGCATAGCACATGGCAGATTGCAGTGAGGGTGGGGCAACTGGTATCATGACCTGAAAAGGGGCTCAGCTTTTAAGTGTTTGCGAAACAAACAGCTCTGTCCCACTGTACCCGCAATGCCCAGTACAATACAATGAGGGGTGTATCCAACTGAATCAACCATCATGTGTCATCACAGATAATACTGTACAAACAAAACAGGCTTCGGAGTGAAAACTACTCTCAGTGTGGGAATGTTAATGTTTGAATCCCCCAGGTGTTGCATTTGAATTCTCTGTTAACATTGCCCTGTGGTTGTGTTTTTGCATTTCACTTGCACTGTTTTAGAAAATGAGGCAGGATGAAGAATGAAACGGTGCTATTAAATTACAGTGTTTACAGGCCAGCGTCACTTCATGCAAACCTGGAACTGCCATTAAAATAGAAACTGTCTCCGTGCATCACATCATTTAAAATGGAGACTCAGCCAGTAGTATCATTTCTCCTCCCCACCCCACTCCCCCTGCAAAACTGGTTATGAGATTTATGGGCTTTTCTATGTCAAATGCAATAATCTCTTACTACCATTTTTGAATTGAAAGAGTGCAACTGAACTCATGACGAGGTTCCCAGTGCAGCACAAAATCCTTTTCAAGTGAGTGACTACTTTAATTTAAGTATGATTGTGACAGAAGTTATTGGCTTGGAGCAGGAGAATCACCCAGTTTGGATGTACAGGACACAAACCTGTAGCCTTTCTATAGGCAAAACTCCTGTTTAAATCAGTGAGAGTTTTAGCTGTGTCTGGGTTGCAGGATTGGGCTCAAAGAAAGGAAAACTTTATCAACTTGTTTGATACCTTTGTCACCTGGCTAAACAACAACATAAAAGAAGCAGTGAGAGGCAAAAAGGCATCCTTAAAAAGTGGAAGTTAAATCATATTGAGGAAAATAGAAAGGAGCATAAACTCTGGCAAATGAAGTGTAAAAATATAATTAGGAAGGTCAAATTTTTTTTTGAAGAACAGCTAGTCAAAAACTCTAAAAGTAATAGCAAAAAATGTGTAAGTACATCAGAAGCAGGAAGCCTGCTAACCAACCAGTGGGACCACTGGACGATTCAGATGCTAAAGGAGCACCCAAGGATGATAAGGCCATTGTGGAGAAATTAAATGAATTCTTTGCATCAGTCTTCACGGCTGGGGATGTGAGAGAGATTCCCAAACCTGAGCCATTCTTTTTAGGTGACAAATCTGAGGAACTGTCCCAGATTGAGGTGTCATTAGAGGAGTTTTTGGATCAAATTGATAAACTAAACAGCAATAAGTCACCAGGACCAGATGGCATTTACCCAAGAGTTCTGAAGGAACTCAAATGTGAAATTGCAGAACTATTAACTGTGGTTTGTAACCTATCATTTAAACCAGCTTCTGTACGAAATGACTGGAGGATAGCAAATGTGACACCAAGTTTTTAAAAGGGCTCCAGAGGCAATCCTGGCAATTACAGGCCAGTAAGCCTTACTTCAGTACTGGGCAAATTGGCTGAAATTATAGTAAAGGACAGAATTCTCAGGCACAGATGGAAATAATTTGTTGGGGAAGAATCAACATGGTTTTTGTAAAGGGAAATCATGCCTCACCAATCTACTAGAATTCATAAGAACGGCCATAGTGAGTCAGACCAAAGGTCCATCTAGGATTACATTTTCCAATGTGCATTACTTTGCTTTTTTAAACACTGAATTTCATCTGCCATTTTCTTGCCCAATCACCCAGTTCCGAGAGATCCTTTTGTAGCTCTTCGCAGTCTGCTTGGGATTTAACTATCTTGATTAGTTTTGTATCATCTGCAAATTTTGCCACCTCACTGTTTACCCCCTTTTTCCAGATCATTTATGAATATGTTGAATAGGGCAGGTCCCAGTACAGACCCCTGGGGGACACCACTATTTACCTCTCTCCATTCTGAAAACTGACCATTTATTCCTACCCTTTGTTTCCTATCTTTTAACCAGTTACCAATCCATGAGAGGCCTTTCCTCTTATCCCACGACAGTTTACTTTGCTGAAGAGCCTTTGGGGAGGGACCTTGACAAAGGGTTTCTGAAAATCTAAGTACACTATGTCCACTGGATCCCTCTTGTCCACATGCTTGTTGACCCCTCCAAAGAATTCTTGTAGATTGGTGAGGCATGATTTCCCTTTACAAAAATCATGTTGATTATTCCCCCACAAATTATTTTCATCTATGTGTCTGAGAATTTTGTTCTTTACTATAGTTTCAGAAGCTGGGAATGGGCAACAGGTTATGGATCACTGAGTGATTGCCTGTTCTGTTCGTTTTCTCTGGGACAACTGGCATTGGCCACTGTTGGAGGACAGGATGCTGGGCTGGATGGACCTTTGGTCTGACCCAGTATGTCAGTTCTTATGTTCTATGTTCTTATCACTGTTCCCCTGAAAGTTTGCTGTTCATTAAAGCCCTGTCACAGGGTCACTGGCCCCTTTATGAGGGGACGGGTTCCTGGGCACCTGGGATTGGTTAGCTGCTGCCCAACTGGGCTTAAGGGAAGGCACCTGGGCCTTACAAAGGGAGATGCAGTGAGGTGGCTGTTTTGGGGGATGGTGGTGGTGAGAGAGGAGAGCTGCTGGAAAGGCTCAGGAAGGAAGCAAGCAGCTTGTAAAGCTGCTGGAGGAGTGGTAGCCTGAGAGTCCAAGAAAACCAAGCTCAAGGAGGGGACATGTGTAACCACCTTACCTCAAGGGCAGAGACTGAGCAGCGCCTGGGAAGGGCTGATAATTGTGCCTGGGAGAGAGGTTGGGAGCCAGCCAGACCTCAGGGTGGTGGGGCTGTGCCCAGGGGCAGACTGTGGTGGAAGAGACTTTACTTTGGGTTTATTGTATGTTAACAAACCAGTCCCCAGAAAGGGGTTTGTTATTGAACATAAACCTCTGTGGATTATTCCTGGGAACCTCTAAAGGCGAAATTGAGGCAGGGAACAGACAGTGCCACCCTGGGCCAGCAGAGGGTGCTACAGGGTAGACAAGCCAATTTCAAGCTCTAATTCAGCAGAGCAGTTGAGCATGTGCTTAACTTTGAGAACATGAATAATCTCATTGACTTGAATAAGACTGACTGTGTCTGTGTATTTAGAGTTAAGGGCACGTTTAAGTGTTTTGCTGAACCAGGGCCTAATTTTGGCTTTAAAATGTTGCACATTGAGGACAACCCTGTTGCCCCTTTGCCAAGTTGCCACAGATTTTGAGGACTGGTAGCTCAGTTTCATGTTTGGAGCAGAACTAGGTGACATGCAGTCGGTTGTTCTCCGTGTGACTGGTTTGGTCACAGACTGCACACAGCCAATGCCCTCTTGCAGAAACCTCAGCTCAGGCACTGCTGCCAAGTCATCCAGAAGCTCTCCTGGAGCTCTGTCTCTTCCCAGGACCTTCCTGTGATCTCACTCCACTCTCACAGCCAGATCACTGCTAAGCACGCAGAGCCTTCTCCCAGCCCCTGGGCTTTACACCTGGGAACACCCAAACCCGAATCTACCCACCAAGCACCACATGGCCTGGAAGGTGAGCCTGGGCTTTTACCCTCCTTTGTGCAGCTGCTCTGCAACACAGAGCTTTCTCTGGCCCACAAACCGAAGCACTTTCACCCAGACAACACCCAAGGGGGCTGGGTGCTAACACCCTTCATGTGCTGCATGTTAGCCCCTTTTGTTGTCACACTGCTATAAAACATGGGTGTTGGCTGGTATTTTCAGGGAGTGAAGGTGTTAGATACTCACCTCCCACTGATTCCCTTTGAAAACCCAGATGTGATCACAGAGATGTAGGGCTGGAAGGGACCTCAAGGGACCTAGTCTGTCCCCCACGCTGAGGCAGGGCCAAGTAAACCTAGATCATCCCCGACAGGTGTTTGCCCAACCTGTTCTTAAAAACCTCCAAAGTTGGGGATTCCACAACCTCCCTGGCTAACCTGTTCCAGAGCGTAACCAGCCTTAGAGTTAGAAAGTTTTTCCTAATATCTAACCTAAAATCTCCCTTGCTGCAGATCAAGCCCATTGCTCCTTGTCCTACCTGCAGTGGACATGGAGAATAATTGATCCCCATCCTTTTTATAACAGCTCTTAACATCTTTGAAAACAGTTATCAGGTTCCCCCTTCCCCCACCCTCGCAATCTTCTTTTCTCATGACTGAACAGGCCCAGTTTTTTAAACCTTTCCTCATAGTTCAGGTTTTCTAAATCTCTTGACATTATTGTGGCTCTTCTCTGAACTCTCTCCAGTTTGTGCACATCTTTCCTAAAATGTGGCGCTGGAACAGGACACAATACTTGATCTGATGCCTCATTAGTGCTGAGTACAGTAGGACAGTTACCGCCTGGGTCTTACATACAACATTCCTGTTAATGCACCCCAGAGTGATATTAGCCTTTTTCACAACAGCATCACGTTGTTAACTTGTATTCAGTGTGTGATCCACTGTAACCCCCAGATCCTTTTCAGCAGCACTATCGCCTGGCCAGTTATTCCCAATTTGTATTTGTGCATTTGTTTTTTCCTTCCTAAGTGAAGTAGTTTGCTCTCATCTTCGCTGAATTTCATCTTGTTGATTTCAGACCAATTCTTTAATGTATCAAGGCAAGTTTATTTCTAATCCTGTCCTCCAAAGTGCTTGCAACCCCTCCGCGCTTGGTGTCATCCTCACATTTTATAATCACACTCCTCACTCCATTATCCAGTAATTAATGAAAATATTGAATAGCACTGGACGCAGGACAAACCCCAGTAGGACCCCACTAGATACTTCCTCCAAGTTTGACATTGACCCATTGATAACTAGGCTTTGAGTACGGTCTTTCAACCAGTTCTGCCCCTACTTTATAGTAATTTAATCTACACCACATTTTCCTAGCTTCTTTATGAGAATGGCACATGGCACTGTCAAAAGGTTACTAAAATCAAGATAAATCATGACTGCTTCACCCCATCCACTAGTCCAGTAACCCTGGCAAAGAAGGAAATTTGGTTGGTTGGGTGTGATTTATTCTTGACAAAACCATGCTGGCTGTTCTTTATAACCCTGTTTTCCTCTAAGTCCCAGTGTTTTGTTCAATCCAGTTCTGAGTCCCAGGCAATGAGGTTTCTGCCTCTTCCCCTGAAAAGTCCATTCCCCAGCCTCACTGAACTTACCCTTAGTATTCATTTAGGGTAAATAATAATGCTAATGCATAAATATCCTTCTCTGTGAGATTGGATTGAATATACAGCATAGTTAATACATTGCTATCTCTTGTTTCTGTTACTCTCTTAAATCAATTCATATTTTAAAAAACTTTATACAAGGAAATCAACTGTTAAAAGTAAACCACGTAATCTTTACCTTTCTCTCCAAACAGCTCCAAGGGTTAGAGATCCAAGAGAGGAATTGTTGGAAGAAGGGTAGATACAGTCTGTGCAGAGCTTTATAAAGCAGAGTGTTTCTTCACCCAGCCAACGGCAACTGGCCTATCAGGTGATGTTTTCAAAGTAACAGTTGATCCGATTGCAGGGTCTTACTGGGAAATGACTCAATCAAAGCCAGAGGGAGGAGTCCCACACCCAGGATGCTGCTGGGGAGGACAGGGAGGGCCCTGCTCTGAGAGTGTCTGTTTATCTCAACTCTTAGGGGTTGGCCACTCCTAGCTCTGAGTGGATCTGCTTTTGAACACTCGTCATTTACTGTAGCTGTGAACACCTCTTATTTTCCAGGACAAGCCTGACTCTCCTGTTAATCAGTAACAGAACAGATGACAAAGGAGAGTGATTTAGAGGAAAACACGTCTACCATTTCCAGGTAGGAACACCCGGCCCTACTAGGGAAGCCGCAACCCCATGAAACTTCATGGCCAATTGGAGCTAGTGGGACAAAAATTCCAAACTGCAGCTGCCTGGGCATTTCCAGTGGGATCCTCACTTTACTTTGCTATCTAGTCTCTCATGGGTGAACGTCAAACCTGCTCTGTTCTTTCTAGGCCAGACAGAGATTCTTACCCAGGTTACCACAGACGGAGGTTTCAGGAGCCCCAGCTCATCTAGCCATTAAGTCAGAGACAGGGGGCATTGTTACAATGTGGGGGGGGGGGGGGGGGGAGGGGCACCTGCACCACCTGTTTCCCTTTGGTCTCTCAGCCCTTTCCTAAATAGCAGAGTATTTAAGTCATTCTGAACTATATTTACTGCCCTGCCAGAAACAGTGGCTGTACAGTCTCCCAGTGGGTGGGAAGGAATGGATCACAGTTACCACAAAAATCTAGGCCTGCCACATAACTTTGCTATCTAGTCTCTCATGGGTGAACGTCAAACGTGTTCTACTTTTCCTAGGCCAGAGATTCTCACCCATGTTACATCATAGAAAGGTCTCAGGAGCCCCAGCCCATCTAGCCATTAAGTCAGAGACAGGGGGTGTTGTTATAATGTAGGGGGGCCACCTGCACCATCTGTTTCCCTTTGGTCTCTCAGCCCTTTCTTAAATAGTGAAGTATTTAAGTCATTCTGAAATATATTCACTGCCCTCTGAGAAACAGTGGCTGTCTCCCAATGGGTGGGAAGGAATGGATCACAATCACCACAAAAATCTAGGCCTGCCACATAACTTCCTCAGCTGAGAGAGCCTTTACCCCTCTTTCTTAGGGTGAGATGGAAGGTCCAGTAGCTAAGGCCCTAGCCTGGGAGCTGGGAAACGTGTGGTTCTGTTTCTTGCTCTGACATGCTTAGGCAAGACAGTTAATCTACTCTGTGCCTCAACTCCCCCTCCGTAGATTGGGGATAGTACTGCCCTACCTGAAGGGGTGATGCAGGGATAAACTACTATGCTGGAAGATGCTGATTAATGACGTGGGCCCCAAAGTTTATTAGAACTGATGGTGGGGGGCTTCTAACCACCTTCTATTCAAGTATGCCAACATTTTTATGGCTGACTTAGATTGATGCGTCCTCAGTTCTCGTCCCCTAGCGCCCCTCCTCTACTTGCGCTACATTGATGACATCTTCATCATATGGACCCACGGAAAGGAGGCCCTTGAAGAATTCCACCTGGATTTCAACAATTTCCACCCCACCATCAACCTCAGCCTGGACCAGTCCACACAAGAGATCCACTTCCTGGACACTACAGTGCAAATAAGTGATGGTCACATAAACACCACCCTATACCGGAAACCTACTGACTGCTATACATACCTACATGCCTCCAGCTTCCATCCAAGACACATCACACGATCCATTGTCTACAGCCAAGCCCTAAGATACAACCGAATTTGCTCCAACCCCTCAGGCAAACATCTACAAGATCTTTATCAAGCGTTCGTAAAACTACAATACCCACCTGGGGAAGTGAGGAAACAGATTGACAGAGCAAGACGGGTACCCAGAAATCACCTACTACAGGACAGGCCCAACAAGGACAATAACAGAACACCACTGGCCATCAAATACAGCCCCCAGCTAAAACCTCTCCAGCGCATTATCCACGATCTACAACCTATCCTGGAAAATGATCCCTCACTCTCACAGACCTTGGGAGGCAGGCCAGTCCTCGCTTACAGACAACCCCCCAACCTGAAGCAAATACTCACCAGCAACTACACACCACACCACAGAAACACCAACCCAGGAACCAATCCCTGTAGCAAACCTCGTTGCCTACTCTGTCCCCATATCTACTCTGGCGACACCATCAGAGGACCCAACCACATCAGCCACACCATCAAGGGCTCATTCACCTGCACATCCACTAATGTTATATACGCCATCATGTGCCAGCAATGCCCCTCTGCCATGTACATTGGCCAAACCGGACAGTCCCTCCGCAAAAGAATAAATGGACACAAATCGGACATCAGGAATGGTAACATACATAAGCCAGTAAGTGAACACTTCAATCTCCCTGGTCATTCTATTACAGATTTAAAAGTCACTATCATTGAACAAAAAAACTTCAGAAACAGACTTCAAAGAGAAACAGCAGAACTAAAATTCATTTGCAAATTTAACACCATTAATCTGGGCTTGAATAGGGACTGGGAGTGGCTGGCTCATTACAGAAGCAGCTTTTCCTCTCCTGGAATTGACACCGCCTCATCTATTATTGGGAGTGGACTACATCCACTCTGATTGAATTGGCCCTGTCAACACTGGTTCTCCACTTGCGAAGTAACTCCCTGCTCTCCATGTGTCAGTATATAATGCCTGCATCTGTAACTTTCACTCTATGCATCTGAAGAAGTGAGGTTTTTACCCACGAAAGCTTATGCCCAAATAAATCTGTTAGTCTTTAAGGTGCCACCAGACTCCTTGTTGTTTTTGTAGGAATAATGAAATGTCTCTTTGTGACCAGGTAGTTGGATATTAGGAAACATTATTTCACTAGGATGGTGGTGAAGCACTGGAATGCGTTACCTAGGAAGGTGGTGGAATTTCCTTCCTTGGAGGTTTTTAAGGCCCGACTTGACAAAGCCCTGGCTGGGATGATTTAGTTGGGAATTGGTCCTGCTTTGAGCAAGGGGTTGGACTAGATGACCTCCTGAGGTCCTTTCCAACCCTGATATTCTATGATTCTATAATTCAATGAGTTGGAAACAATGGGGAGCCACCATCCAATTTACTGGCCACATGGGCAGGTTGATCAGAAAGTAAGTCTTGTGGTCTGAGGGTTTTACCTGGGACTGATTGTTAAACACAGGGACTAGGGTGGTGACTTGTTGGAGGGGTGTGTGTGTGTGTGTGTGTGTGTGTGAGAGAGAGAGAGAGAGAGAGAGAGAGAGAGAGTCAGAAAAAAGCTTGGTGAGTGCTGGCTGGAAAGGCCGGCTTGGAACTGTGAGCAAGGAAACTCCCTCCTGTTGTGTGATCCTGCTGTGTTCTGAGAGACAGGACTTTGTTCATTCTTGGTAAATAAACAGGATTGCACCAAAGAAATACCTGACTCCATCATCAATTTCTCCTCCTAATGGAAACAACCAACCTGGCTCCGAATACTGGCTGTCCACTCAGGCTAAAAAGTAACAACAAATCTATTAATGGTTGTAAGGTGCTTGAATACTATAGTGATAAGAGCCATATAAGCTTAGCAAGGACACACATTGCATTTATGAGCTTTCTTTTAAAATATCAGTGGTGAAGCTTTCCAAAGTGACTAGTGATTTGCCCTGCCTGAGGTTTCAGGAGCCCAATGTGAGACATCCTAGAGCAGTGGCTCTCAACTGTTTCAGTCGACTGTACCCCTTTCAGGAGTCTGATTTGTCTTATGTACCTCCAAGTTTCACTCACCTCAAAACTACATGCTTACAAAATCAGACATAACAGTACAAAACTGTCACAATACACTATTACTGACAAATTGCTACTTTCTCGTTTTTACTCTATAATTATAAAATAAATCAATTGGAATTTAAATATTGTACTCACATTTCAGTGTATAGCATACAGAGAAGTATAAACAAGTCATTGCCTGTATGAAATTTTAGTTTGTACTGACTTCGCTAGTGCTTTTTATGTAGCCCATTGTAAAACTAGGCAAATATCTAGATGAGATGACATACCCTCTGGAAGACCTCTATGTACCCCAGCCCTAGGGGTACATGTTGTGATGGCTTGGGTCACAGAAACCCCCTTGGGAGTGCCACCTGATGTGCTGAGACTACCTCTGAGCCCATTTTCTCTGCCAGCTTAGGACTTCAGTACCCTGTCTTGTTGAGCCAGAAACACTAACCTGCTTCAAACACAGACTCAGGTCTGAACCACGTCCCCCACAAGCTGCAGACTTAACTGAAAACAGCTTAAGAAGTGCTCCTGTCTCTAGCACCCAGACACCCAGTTCCCAATGGGATCCAAACCCCAAATAAATCTGTTTTACTCTGTATAAAGCTTATACAGGGTAAACTCATAAATTGTTTGCCCTCTATAACACTGATAGAGAGATATGCACAGCTGTTTGCTCCCCAAGGAATTAATTACTTGCTCTGGGTTAATTAATAAGCAAAAAGTGATTTTCTTAAGTATAAAAAGTAGGATTTAAGTGGTTCCAAGTAATAACAGACAGTACAAAGTAAATTACCAAACAAAATAAAACAAAAGCACGCAAGTCTAAGCCTAATACAGTAAGAAACTAAATGCAGGTAAATCTCACCCTCAGAGATGTTCCAATAAGCTTCTTTCACAGACTAGACTCGTTCCTAGTCTGGGTCCAGCAATCACTCACACCCCCATAGTTACTGTCCTTTGTTCCAGTTTCTTTCAAGCATCTCTTTGGGGTGGAGAGGCCATCTTTTGAGCCAGCTGAAGACAAAATGGAGGAGTTTCCAGGGCCTTATATAGTCTTTCTCTTGTGGGTGGACACCCCTTTGTTCTCCTGTGTAAAATCCCCTCAAGAAGATGGAGTTTGCAGTCACCTGAGCAAGTCACATGTCTTTGAATGATTCAGCTTTTTCCAGGCCGACACCATTGTTTACATGTTAGTTTTAACGTTCCCAGGAAAGCTCAGATGTGGATTGGTGTCTCCCAAAGTCCATTGTCAGTTAAGTGTTTCTTGATTAGACACTTACTGAGAATAGTCCTTTCTCAAGAAGCTGACCAAATGCTTCACTGAGGCTACTTAGAATCAAACAAATACATAGCCAATATTCATAACTTCAAATACAAAAATGATACACACATACAGACAGCATAATCATAACCGGCAAACTACAACCTTCTCATAGACACCCCACTTGACCTCCTCTGTATAAGAACTGGTGCAACCATAGGAGCCAGGTTGCAACAATGATCTATATGGTCACAGTTTATGTCAATAACGTCACACATGTACCCCTGGTTGAGAACCACTGCCCTAAAGGGACCTGATTTTCAGACAGTGCTGAGCATCTGCCATCTGAAAATCAGGCCTTTTTATGGGATTTCAAGTTGGGCACCCAAAATCACTAGTCACTTTTGGAAACCTTGGCCACAGCAGTGTCATGCATTGGATCATTTCATTGTGTTGAGACACATGCATATGTGTTGCCCATTCATGGGCATGTTAATTGTCTTGTTCTATATGCTTTAATCAGCAGGACAGATCAGGGATAAGCCTTGGACTATACATGTGTGCCTATGTTGCATAGTAAAACCAGGGTCAGACTTTGGTTTAAGCCCCCCCATGCACACACAATCTTTCAGGCTCAGGCCAAAAAGATCGGACAGACACAGGCCTGCAGATCTGCCCAGGGCTGTGGTGTGACACTGTATGGAATTGTGAGACGCTTTATATTATCATTAATACCAATACTATAAAATTGCAATGAATTGTGCCAGATACCCTGTGTAAGGTGTCAGTGAAAATGTTATGATTTGCCAAGTATGGTGATCTTCTTTATATGTTTGTATCACCTTTGTATTGTGAGTTATAGATATGTAGGGTATATCTGTATTTCCAAACTTGTACTGTGTTTCTGGGTGACACCCCAGACAGACAGGAATCAGCACTCCCTAGCTCGTTCAATGGTTCATCAAGGGTCATCAGCTATACAATGAACCCATTGAAAAGTTAGGGACTACACCTTATGAGTCAGGAAGACATGTAGGGGCAAGCCGGTGGACAGAGAACTCTAAGGCTTTTCCATGCCATGTGCTGTGAGCTTGTGTTTGGGGCAAAGGAAGTACCAGCCACACAGCAAAAAGAATATAAAAGGGAGCTCCATTTTGTCTTCAGTCCTGCTTCCTACCCCTGGAGTAGCTTCTCTACAAATGAAGCTCTGAACAAAGGACTGAAAGACCCATCCAAGATGTGGATGTGTTTCAGAGAGAATTTCAAGCCAGCAAACTCACCAATACTGCTAAGAACCTGAGATATGGACTTTGAAGTCTCTGTGTGTATCTGAGTGCTTTACCATTTAACAACTCTCTTCATGTTCTTTCTTTTTTATTTATAATAAACCTTTAGTTTTAGACACTGAAGGATTGGCTGGCAGCGTGGTATTTGGGGTGCGATCCAACCTAATATTGACCTGGCAATGTGTCTGGTCCTTTGGGGTTCAGAAGAACATTTTGTATAGTGAGCAGAGATTTTTAAATACCTTCTCCCTGTACTGGACCTAGGTGCTGATTGGGAGCCAGAGAACTGGAATGCAGTAAAGGTGGCTGTGTGATTTCTTTTTTAGCTCTTGATAACCAGTGGGGGGGATCAGGAGCACAGTTTGTGACTGGCTGGGGAGTGTAATTTCAATGTTAACCACCAGTTTGGGGAGTATCTGTTCTCCCTTTTGCAGCCTGCCCTGACCTCGGCATTTCCAGTGAGGGCTGCCCCAGGCACCCTGGGTTGCATATGGGTCTGAGCCTCTTGCTGTGACAAGGATCCAAACCCCATTGTTTTGCAGTCTGGATACAGCTCAAGCCTGGCTCACCAGATTCATGTACAGAGAGTCCTCCAACGCTATCCCACAATCCCCTGAGCCTGTGTTTCCTGACCCTTCTGTCACAACACTTCCACTCAAGTCCCAGGAACCGGAAGCAACCACCTGGTTCAAATACAGCTGCTGGGTGTTTCACTTCCTCTCCACGCTGACAGCTCAAGGGGACACACAGTGAACTGATTGTGGCTGCCCAGTACCTCACACCCCTACGTTGCTAGTGGTGCCATGTGTGCTGCAACGCATAGACCAGCACGGCAGGTGCTGCAGCAGCTCCCCTTGCAGGCACCAGCTCTGGTGAGTCCCAATAACCACTCAGACACATGGCTACGGGAACAGGCATTTCCCTAGGGCTGGGGGGAGAGGGAAAGGCTGCAGTTACCCTGGGCACAGGGGCTTAAACAGTTACCGTTCAAGTGAGCAACAGAGGTAAATGTTTGGGTCCTGGGCAGTGCAGCGGAGTCAGGGCTCTTCAGGCCTAGTGCCTGGGGTGACCTCTCCAGTCCAGGCTCCATTCCAGCAAATAGGAGCTTGAGAGTTTCTAGGCCAGGCTCAGTTAGTGTCTCACTGGGGTCCCTGTGCACTGGCTCCCTGCCCAGCCACTGCTGCCCTCCCACCCTCCGGTAAGCCCCACACAGACCTGCACCCAGCTGTAACATCCGGCTGTCACAGCCTGTTCCACGTGAAGCTCTGTCCACAGTTCCTGCAGCTTCTATGCAGCTCTCTGCTGCCATGCAGCTCCCACTCCCAAAAGAGCCCAGCCATTTGCCTGGCCAGGAGAAAGAGTTTGCCCCTTACCAGGTGTGATGTGCTGTACCTGGGGGGAACACCCTACACCCCCATGTTCATCTTTATAAAATGATTGTGTGGTATCCAATGCAAAGTTTGTCATGTTGGGAGTCTTCGGAAGGCTCATAATGCACTGAGCATGGTTGTTATAGAGATGTTATAGTAATTGTTACAGTAATGTTATAGTAAGGTTATAGGTTATAATTTCATGTATACAGTTATGAGGCTGAAAATGTATCCTCATGGCTTAAAGCAAGCCCATGCAAAAACTCTCCAAGAGCAGAGAGGCAGTTCACACCTCATCAGGGCATGGATGGGACAAACCCAGCCCAGCCTCACAGGAACAAAGGACACTGGCTAAGGCAGCAACAAAAGAATCTGTTAGACCCTGGAGGGAGTCACCCCCCTTCCTTTGGGCAGTTTGGGACTGCGATGAGGCAATGCTCACCTGACTCTGAAGGAGGGTGGGAGGCAAAGCCAAGAGGAAAGAAAAGACATGATAAAAGGGAGAGACATTTTGCCGTGCTCTCTCTCCCTTCCACCTACATCTACAGACACCACCACCACCAAGCGACTGAAGTGCTGATCAAAGGGGAGAGCCTGGCTGAAGGGCAACCAGCCAGCCTGTGGTGAGAAACATCTAAGTTTTAGGGACATTGAAAGTGTTAAGATCAGCTTAGAATGTGTTTTGCTTTTATTTCATTTGACCAAATCTGGCTTGTTATGCTTTGACTTATAATCACTTAAATCTACCTTTATAGTTAATAAATCTGTTTGTTTCTTCTACCTAAGGCAGTGCATTTGGTTTGCAGTGTGTCAGAAACTCCCCTTGGGAGAACAAGCCTGACACATATAAATTTCTTTGTTAAATTGACAAATGGATATAAGCTAGCAGTGTCCAGCGGGCATAACTGGACACCGCAAGCCGGAGGTTCCCAGGGTTTTTTCTGGGACCAGAGATATTGGCTAGTGTCATTCTCTTGCAAGTATCTGGGAGTGGGGGTTCTCACAGCAGAGCAGGGTAAGGCTGGCTCCCAGAGTCAAGGACTGGAGTGACCTAGTAGATCACCGGTCCAGATAACATCAGAGGGGAACGTCACACCAGGCCAGGAGAAAGGGAAGTGCAGTGGGAAGGGGGCTGATGGGAGTTGTAGACCCTGGCTTTGCAGACCCATCACAACAGTTAACTGTCTACCTGCCTCTTCTACAAGGAATTCAGCCAGGTGCTGGGAACTTCACTGAGCCCTCAGTGGTGCATGATAATCTGTTGAGCAGAGCTGGCACCCTTAGAACACCATTTCTCAAATGCAGTCAATGTGGCTGCATGATTGGGTGGGGGACAAAGCAGTGTTAGCAAACATACAAATATCACTTTTCACAGAAAGAGACTCACTAGCTATCAGGTCTAAAAAAAAGCAACAACAACAGCAACAACAAAAGAAACAACAACAAGAAAAGACAAGAACGTGCAAAGCACATTACACCTCTACCATGATATAACGCTACCCAATATAACACAAATTCGGATATAACGCGGTAAAGCAGCGCTCTGGGGGGCGGGGCTGCGTGCTCTGGCGGATCAAAGCAAGTTCGATATAACGCGATTTCACCTATAACGCGGTAAGATTTTTTGGCTCCCGAGGACAGCGTTATATAGGGGTAGAGGTGTATTTGTTTCTCTTCAGGTTAGGACCAGTAAACAATAGAGACAACTGTACATTATTTGTATTATTGAGTCTGCAATAAAAACCTACATAAATAAATCACAATGATTTGGACGTGCATGTGTGGATATTTATTTGTTTTTACTAAAGTTAATTAAGTATTTTAGAAAAAATTGTCAGAGCGGCCACCAGCAAGAGTTGGTGGCCACACTCTGAGACCACCGAAAATATTTTGTGAGACCCCAACCTTCGAACCCGTGAGTCACGGGCACCACCAGAGGGGAGCCAGCAGTTCCTGGATGAAGCTCAGGAAGTGACCCTGGAGCTCCTGCCAGTCTTTGAGGAGGTTATGCCACCGGAGCAGCTACAACATATTTTGGGTCCATACTTGGAGGACCTGTTTGAGGACACCCCCAGGAGCAGCCTGCAGAGGCACCAGGTGCAGAAGAAGTGTCAGAGCTGAAGCCTTGTATGTTTCTGCCACCATCTTTGTTGTTGTTAATGTACAAATGGGAAGGATTTCAAGTGTATGGTCTGATAAAATTATTATTACAAGCTGGGAATTGTAGTGTGCTTCCGTTAATGGCAGAACCCATGCCAGCTCCCTACTGTCAGTTCCCCCAGCCTCCCACTGACACCACATGAGATTCAGAATGGACATTGGGAAGAGGGAAAAAAAGTTAAACAAGCAGTTATGAAATTTTTATTAAGTACTTGCACATTGCTGGAAAGATGGGTTGGGTACTAAAATTAGGAGCCATACATTCCCTTCCCTGCTAGTCCAGTGGGCTGAACAAATTGACCATGACAGACTGTCCCAAACCGCTTGTCTGATTAGTGCAAATTGTACTGCATTATGAGTCCAACCTGTAGTGAAGGGCATATTTAGCCATATGTGCCTGTATTTTGAGTCCAAACAATAGCAGAGGGTGGCTGCCTCTGATATGGGTCCAAATGGCCAGGTAAAGGCATGAATGCCGGGTGTTTTCAAGGAAGCTGTAATATGTCTCCAGGCTAAATGAGCATCTTGCTGATTTTCCTATAAATTGTCACCCATTTCTGGCTGGTGATGCATGAGAATTTCTCCTGAGCAGGAACTCAGAACAGTTGGTTCCATTGCAGGACAGGGCACACTTACCAGGGCTGCTTCTGTAGCTCACAAACCTCCTCCATTCGTAGATGGGCTGGTCAGTCACCATACACCTAAAAAGTTCTTTAGCATAGACAAATGACTGGCCTCCAGTGGCTTGGAACAGACGGTCATGCTGCCTCTCAGGAGTGTCCAGAACTACAATGTTCTCCAGAGAGGTCCCCTGCCTGGAAGGATTGTAAAAGCGTTGCTGTAACACGGTTCCTCATGTGGACCCTCCCACACAACCCTGGGGAAAATGGTGGGGATTTACAAATAACGTACACTGATTTTGCTATGTGCATCTTCCCATGATGTCCGATGTCTTCCCCTGCATCTCCCAGGACCATCTGCACTGAGTAGGGGCCTACTCCCATGCACCAGGCCAAAAGGAAGTGAGTCAGAATTAAAGGGGGAAACAACTAGGAGCCCTTGTGGCACCTTAGA